>NW_015172016.1:467998-475191 GCF_001447785.1 Gekko japonicus | reverse complement strand
ATTTCCTGGTCATTCTTATTGCAAAAACTGGAAATAGCTGAATGCGGAAAAACCTTTGAGACATGGATTAGAGCAATATATAAGAAACAGTGGGCACAAATTACAATAAATGGTGAATTAACGCAAGACCTAGAAATACAAAAGGGGACGAGACAAGGTTGTCCACTTTCACCATTACTGTTCATTTTTGCTCTTGAAACATTAAACAATTCAGTCTGACAAAATAAGAACATACAAGGATTAAAAAATAAAGGAGAGGAATACAAACTGAGGGCATTTGCGGATGACCTGGTATTTATTATGGAGGAACCTAAGAACTCGATCAAGGAACTAATGGAAGTAATAAGGGACTATGGAGCAGTAGCAGGCTTGAAGATTAACTCAGCCAAAACGAAATTATTGGTTAAAAATTGTGATGCAAGCACCAAACAGGAAATAAAAACATTGACAGATATGGACATAGCAAAAACAGTTAAATATCTAGGTATTATGATATCAAACCGGAGCAGTACTTTAATTGAAGATAACTATGCTAAGCTGCTTGATGAGATAAAAAAAGACCTCATAAAATGGAAAGATCTACATATATCGTTAACAGGAAGAATAGCTGCAATAAAAATGAATATCTTGCCTAGATTCCTATTCCTAGCGCAGAACATACCAGTACTAAAACAAAGTACTTTGCAGAGCTCGATAAACTCACTAGAAAATTTATATGGAACTCAAAAAAGGCAAGAGTAAACTTAAAGACGCTACAAGACAGAAAGGAAACAGGAGGCCTTGGGTTACCAAACTGGAAACTGTACTACCAGACAGCCAGCATGGGATGGATAAAAGACTGGATCACTCTGCAAGACGAGCGATGTCTAAAGCTAGAAGGACATGACTTACCCATGGGATGGCATGCGTATGTTTGGTACGGTAAAGATCTAACACATCAACATTTCAAAAATCACTTTATAATTCGAATCCCCCAGCCCGCGGCCCCTGCGGCCGTTGGGATGGGGGAGGCGCCTTTGCCGCCCTGCCGGATGAGGCGGGCAGGTCTCGCGCCAAAAATGCCCAATCCGGGCATTTAGGAAGGGAGGGGGCCGAGCGGATAAGAGCCGGCCCCTCCACGCCACCAGCAGTTCCCGCGCGGTCGTCGGTGGACGAGGAGCTCTGTAGCGGAGATTCAGTCTCCGGCCGGGCTCAGGGGCTGCGACGTAGAGCTCCTCCCGCGGCGCGCGTTTAGGAAGGGACGACCATCGGCAGGGACATCAAGAGCAGCGGATCGAGGCGGCGTGGTGCTCGAGGAGCGGCGTGGAACCACCGAGGAGCGGCAGCCGCTCGGGCGCTCGAGCGGGCTGTCGGCGGTTTGAACTTGGGGCCCTGCCGCTTAAGTACAGCGCGGCTGGCTGGTTCCTTTTGGGGGATATTTAACGGAGGTTTCAGTGGGGCGTCCCTGGGTGAGGGAGGAAGACCGTTCCTGGAAGGTTGTAGACGGCTCAGGGGGCCCGCTGCACAACAGGGTGCGGCTGCGGGTTGTTTCTCGGGGTCCGGGAGCAGCTGCGGACTCCCCACCCCCCCTCCCACTTCCCCCCGTTGGTTCTTTGCCTGCGGTATTTGTGGTGGTGGGGACCTCAGTGGCCCCTGTGGGCCGGCAGTCACTGGTAGCCTTCCTGTTTAGCCTGTCCTGGTTACATTCTTGAGTCGGGTTGGTGGCCATCTTATTGCCTAAGGCGCGGCGGCCATTTTGTATGCTGCGAGGTGGCCTACTTTCATTTTCGTCACCAATTGGCATAGTGTTTGGGTGTGGTCTCTGACTTGAACAGCTGGGTCTTGGTTCCCCGCACCTCTGCTGGCAGCTACAGGGCGAACTTGGGCAGGCCATAGTTTTGGCTATACCTTATTGATAGCTGCGGGGGTGTGGGAGTGATTTTACATATTTGAAGTGGGCGCAACCTGGGGTTATGGCACCCAAAAAAGGATCAGGCCGTTCTAAGGGTAAGCAACCAGCCCCAAAGGCACCTCCTAAAAGACCGGCCCCAGCTCCATCTTCTTCGGAGGAGGATGAGGATGAGGTGCAGCAGGCCATTTTAGCTCGCCTGATGGCAGTGGAAAAGGCTGCGGGCATTTCCACTCCTAAGATTCCACAAGTTAGCGGCGTTCGGGGCCTAAAAGAAACACGGGCTGCTGCCAATAAAAGATTTCAGGCAGAGGTTTTAACACGCTTGTCTCTTGTGGAAGGGCGCACGGCCACGCAGGGGGCGGAGACAGAAGGTTCTTCCGTGTCGCAAGGCCAAGGGGCGGCTGTCGCAACGGTGCCTATGGATCAGCAGCGGGTGAATGATGTCACGGCCGGCCCATCGTCTGCAGCTGGTAAGTCAGGGGTACACCACACAGGGGGTGGTTGGCCATGGAGCCACTCAGCTGAGGGCAGTTCCTTTTCATTCCCTCAGAATGCACTGGCATGTGGTCAGGCTTGTAGGCATACATGTGGTAGTGCTGTGTCACTGGGTACCTCTACCTCGGGGTGGAGGGCAGAGTTGCCGCACCCATGCGGCGGATTTGAAACGCCTTGGTGGGGGGGCCCATCACCTTATGGAGGGTCTTATGCCTCAACTTCAGCCGCAGCCCTCCCCTTTGGGGACCTGGCGCTGCCACTGGGCGATCATCTGTTACCTGCTACCAGAGAGAAGATTTGCAAGGGAGAATACGTGGATTTATTTACGCTCTTGTACCGGGAGCTAGAAAAAAAAGAGAAGGAGGATCTTGAGGAACGGGACAAAGAAAAGTATAGAAGGATGAAGGTCGATAGAAATTGGGCTAACTGGGTAGCTGGTTTTGTCATATACGCAGGTGTACTGTCCAAAGTACAGCCTTTGAGAGCGGCGTCCTTGTTCCAGTATTTTGACATAATCTATAAGGGATACACGGGTTTTACTGGGCCTGCTTGGCTCCAGTACGACGAGGAGTTTAGAATGCGGGCGGCCATGAATCCCACGTTGAGATGGGACCAAATACACCCTCATCTGTGGCTCCAGGTTATGGCCTCTTCGAGGCCAAACATGGGAGAGAGATCACATAGTGGTCATTTAGTACAGCGTGTGTCCATGTCAGCCACTCCCCGCCCTCAGGTGGGGCAGGTGGTTCAACCCCGCCAGCTTTGCTGGGAATTTGGGGCTCAGGGAGTGTGTAACAGGCAGGTATGCAAGTATCGGCATGAGTGTCCCTTGTGCTCGGGCCCTCACCCCTTTTCCGCCTGTCCTCGCGGAAAATCCCGTAGGGGACGCAGGAGGCCAGATGGGAGTGGTCAAGGCCAGTCACAGGGAAAGGGGGCCAACGCCCATTAAGCTGAAAGCGCTTGAGCGCTTGTTACGTAGTTATCCACGGCGGGCAGATGGTATATATTTGTTTCACGGTTTTTCTTTCGGTTTTCGTATTCCATACCAAGGGGAGCGGGTACCTTGCATGGCTCGTAACCTCCAGTCGGTGCAGGGTATGGAGCATGTAGTCAGGCAAAAGATAGGAAAAGAGCTCCTGGAAGGACGGGTTTTGGGGCCTTTTTCCTCCCCTCCTGTACCCAACCTGCGGGTTTCTCCTTTGGGCATTGTGCCCAAAAAGACGCCCGGAGAGTTCAGGCTTATTCACCATCTCTCTTATCCCAAAGGCGGTTCGGTTAATGACGCCATCCCGGAGGAGTTGTGCTCTGTGCGGTACACTTCTTTTGACCAGGCGGTGCGCATTGTGCGCCGCTGTGGAAAGGGGGCGGAAATGGCAAAATGCGACATTAAGTCTGCTTTTCGCCTTCTCCCGGTGCACCCGTCTGATTTTGAGCTATTAGGGTTTTGTTTTGAAGGAAAGTTTTATATGGATAGAGCGTTGCCTATGGGCTGTTCCATTTCGTGTGCCGCCTTTGAGCGATTTAGTTCATTTTTGGAGTGGGCGCTTCGTGCCCGTACTGGTTGCACATCGGTGGCGCACTATCTGGACGATTTTTTGTTTGTAGGTTCCCACGGTTCGGGTCGTTGCAAGCAGTTGTTGTTAGCATTTATGGCTCTGGCTGAGGAGCTTGGGGTCCCGTTGGCGCAGGAGAAGACCGAGGGCCCTGCGCAGGTGCTCACTTTTCTCGGAGTTGAGCTGGACTCGGTGACACAATCTTCTCGGCTGCCAGAGGTTAAGCTTAGGGACTTGCGTAGCCGTATTGGAAGCTTCTTGGGGAAGAGAAAGGCAACCCTGAAGGAGCTGCAACAGCTGGCAGGCCACTTGAATTTTGCCTGCAGGGTGGTCGCGCCAGGCAGGGCTTTTCTGCGTAGACTGTGCACTTCAATGGCAGGGCTACAGCTCCCTCATCATAGGGTTCGAATTACCGCGGGCATGCGGCAGGATTTGGAAATGTGGCTGGAATTCCTGAATTCCTTTAACGGCATTTCTTTTTGGAGGGAGGATCTTAAGTTAGAAGCTGAGCTACAGGTTCACTCGGACTCGGCCGGGTCATCGGGCTTCGGTGTCTTTTTTAGGGGACACTGGTGCGCTGAGGATTGGCCAGTAGACTGGGTGGCTGCGGGGCTGACAACTGATCTTACCTTCTTGGAATTTTTTCCCATTCTGGTTGCGGTTCACCTGTGGGGGGAAGAGTTGGCCAACAGCACGGTGCACTTTTGGTGCGACAATCAGGCGGTGGTACAGGTCATTAATTCCCTGTCTTCTAGGTCCCCGCGAGTTATGCATTTGGTTAGGGCCTTCACTCTTCGTTGCCTCCAGCTGAACATCCTGTTTTTTGCCAGGCACGTTCCGGGGGTGGACAATGGGGTGGCTGATGCTCTCTCTCGTAAACAGATGGAGAGATTCCGTCAGCTGGCCCCAGATGCCGACTCGCAACCGGTACGGATGCCGCCAGGGCTGTGGTCGGTTGGAAGGCGGAGGTGACCAGAGCGATAGGTCTGGCCATTGCTCCAAATACAAAACGGGCTTATGACCGTGCGGTCACTCAATTTTCCATCTTTAGGCAGGAGGTAGGGTATCCTTATTTATGGCCTGTTCCAGTGGATCACCTCTTACACTTTTGCGTGGCATCCAAAGGTAAGGGTTTGTCCATAGGCTCAATAAAAGGGAGATTGGCAGCAATCGCTTATGCCAGCAAGGCTAGAGGGTGTGCAGATTTTACGGGCAATTTTCAAATCCGCAAAACGCTTGAGGGCTGGTCGCGCGAGGCTGTCGTGGGGGCTGATCAGCGACGGCCCATTTCTCCTGATGTTCTTCGAGGATTGAAATCCGCTTGGAACACGGTATGTTCCTCTGAGTTTGAGGAGTCCCTGTTCCATGCGGCTGCCCTAGTGGCTTTCTTTGGGGCGTTCCGTATTAGCGAGCTAGTCGCCCAATCCAAAACTGATGTTTCTGGTAGAGCCTTGCAGGCTCAGGATGTGAAATTGAGCGCGGTAAGGGTTTTGATCGCCTTACGGCGTTCTAAAACTGATCAGAAGCAGCGTGGGTCAGTGGTGGAGTTGGGGGCTTGTGCAGAAAAGGATCTATGCCCGGTGGCAGCGTTAGCCTCTTACCTCTCCATGAGAGGGGTACGGGCGGGTGTACTGTTTCAGCATCAGGACGGGACTCCCCTGACGAAACACCAATTTTGGGCGGTCACCACAAGAGCGTTAGGCAAGTTGGGATTGTCTGGGAAACGTTTTTGCACCCATTCCTTTCGTATTGGTGCGGCTTCCACGGCGGCGGCCATGGGGTACCCGGCGACGGACATTCAACGGCTGGGGCGATGGCGGTCGGCGGCATACAAGACTTACGTGCGTCCTTTGGGTGACGTGTGAATTGCTAACGGCTGTGCGTTCTTGAGGGGCCGTGCCCCCCACCCCCACCCCCACCCTCAACACTGTGTTCTAACTGTGTTTTCTGTTTTAGGTTTTCTAGCCCGGCAGGGGAGGAAGACGGTGTTGGTATGCGGGCACAGTTTTGTTTTTTGGGCTGTTCACCGTGCCAGACGGACGCCGATCGGTACCCAGCTGGGCCTTAGCCGGTGGGCCATTGTGGAATGGTTGGGGCGTCGTGGCTTGCAGTGGCCTGGCCTCTTGCAGTTACTGTTTCATGAGCGGCGTGGGCCTCCACCCCATATTTTGGTTATTCATTTGGGAGGCAACGATTTAGGCATGATGAAGGGCAAGGCGTTGGTCCTGCAGGCCCGCGAGGACTTCCAGAGCATCCTCAGGCGGTGGCCGGATACGCATATTATATGGTCCGCCATGATACCCCGCAGGGTATGGCGTGGAGCTTTCAGTCCACTGGCAATTGATAAGGCTCGCCGGAAGGCTAACAGAGAGATGCAGCGTATGTTGGAGAGCGGCCTGGGTGCCTTTTTGCCACACCCGGTGTTCCATGCGGGGCGTGAGGAATTATATAGGCGAGATGGTGTCCATTTGTCCGAAAAAGGGATGGACATATTTTTGGAGGATTTACGGCAAGGGCTGCGTGGGGCTCTGGGCCTCTAGTTGGGCGCGGAGGCCTAAGCAGAGGCTTGGCCTCGGCGGTGGCAGGGTTCTAGGAGGAATTCAGTTTGCGGTACGGTGAGCACCAGCCGATACCCATTATTTGGGGATGAAGGAGTCTGTGAGTACAGTCTTTGTGCCCTGTGGCACGGGGCGGGGAAAACAGACTGCCTTCGGGACCGCCCCGATTGATTCATCTCTTTGAGTCTAGCGGCTCGGGGGTTGGGGCTGCGGGGGGGTCCCTGCAATGGCTAGCCGGCCGGGGGGGAGCCCCTGCAGTGGGCTCCCACCCGGGGCAGGGTGGCTCGACCTATTGACAAGGTAAGGGAGGGGTCCTCGACCTCTGGCCTTGACCATAACGCAATCTGTTTTGCCCTTGCCTTTGGTTCCAGCTAAAGTTGTCCGTTAATAAAGTGGCCCTATAGTTAAACCCAACACTCGTGTCTGCCTCGTTATTTCTGGCTTGGGGGGCAAAAAAATAGACAAGATTTACAGGATTTGGTTCAATGTGAAGTTGTAAACAAAACCAGGTATTTAGGTGTTGACTTGACAATGAAAAACATAGATCTGTATAAAAATAATTATGACAAACTTTGGACTAAAATTCAGCAGGGTATTTTGAAATGGAACACATTGAACTTATCGTTGATGGGAAGAATTTCAGTAGTTAAAATGAATATTTTACCACGATTGATGTTCTTATTTCAGACAATACCA
>NW_015172016.1:461172-467578 GCF_001447785.1 Gekko japonicus | reverse complement strand
CAACAATATATTGAAATCTGAAATAGAACTACAGACACAATGTAATGTAAAACTTTCCTGGTGGGAACTGGCACAGTTAAAATCAAGATATCAAAAAGACGCCAAAATAGGATTTTACGTGGATAAGACCGAGCTAGATAAGATTTGGTTGTCCTCCAACGATAAAATGGTTCAGAAGTTATATAAACTCTTACTGGAAGAGTATGAAAAAGATGAATGAGAGAGGAAAAATATTGCTGCATGGACCCGAGATATAGGTCACGAAATACCAAAAGAAAAATGGTTAAAGATGTGGAAGTTACTCAAAGTTATGAGGGCAACTAGCTTCAAAGAAAATGTGTTTAAAATGTATCATAGATGGTATTGGCCACCAGAAAAAATAGCTAAATGTTATACCAACTGCTCCAACACTTGCTGGAAATGTAAAACAAGTGTTGGAACCTTTTATCACATGTGGTGGCGGTGTCCAAAAATTCAAAAATACTGGATATCCATACAGAAAATGATACAAGAAATATGTAAAATGAAGTTAGACCTGGTGCCGGAAATATTTTTACTTAACTTACTTCCGGATGGCATAAATTATAATGACAAATATGTCATATTATACATAATAATGGCAGCAAGGATCTTATGGGCAAAGTATTGGAAACAAGAGATTACCCCAAAACGAGAAGAAGTGATTAAAAAGCTGATGGAAATAGCGGAAATAGACAAGTTAAATTTAATGTTACAAGGGAAACATGAAGAATTGTTTGAGCAGAGATGGGCGGGATTGTATACATGGTTGAAAAATGTATAAATGACTCGTAGGTGTATGTATATTTGAGAACTTTTTATAAAAAAACAATAAATAAAACTTTTTTAAAAAGTTTGTAAAAGCTTCTAGAAGTGCAACCCATTTCGGAAACTTATTGTAGAATTGAGTCTTTATTATCTCCCACACTTTCATTAAGGAGGCTCTAATCCAGTGTTGCTTAAAGTATTCATGAGAGTCTGCTTTTCCGTACCATAAAAATGCATGCCAACCTAATAAAAGATCATGTCCTTCTAGTTTTAACAATCTCTGGTTTTCTAGCGTAATCCATTCTTTAATCCAGTTCAGTGCTGCCACTCTATAGCAGGGCTCTAGTCGGGGGGGAGCTCTCAGGTACGGAGCTCCGGAAGAGAACCTCTAGGGGGCGGGGCGGTCACGTGGTGAAGCCCCGCCCCCTTCTTTACCCCGCCCTCTGCTTCGATCCTCATTCCGTTTGGGAATGAGGATGAAGCAGGAGGGTAAGTAGCCGGGCCTTCTGACACACTTCCGGTGATGTCAGGGGGTGTGGCCTTCTGTCACTTCCGGTGATGTCAGGGGGCGTGGCATATGCAAATAAGTTATGCTAATGAGTTATGCTAATGAGCTCCGGCAGCTCTTTTTCTACAACAAGACCCCTGCTCTATAGTAAAGTAGTCAGTCTGGAAGAGCGAGACCTGCTCTATCTTTAGAATCTTGTAGAGCTTTAAGTTTTATTCTTGGTTTCTTTCCTTGCCAAATGAATTCTGACAGAATTTTATCGAGTTCTTTGAAATACTTCTGGTTTTGAATAATTGGTATAGTCTGGAATAAAAACATCAATCTTGACAATATATTTATTTTAATGGTAGCAATTCTTCCCATTAATGATATTTGAAGTTTTTGCCATTTTTCCAATTCTCCATCTGTGTTAAACTGCTCTCAGGGCTGAATTCAGAATGAATTCTCCTCAAAATCCAGTTCAGAAGTCTTTCTCTTCTCAACTGATGCTAACCAATCAGATCTGTCACTCAAGGCTGGCTCTGTGAGGAATTAACACTTCACAATCCTTTACCTGTTTAGTAAAAGGTAAAGGTTCCCTTGCTCGAAAGCCAGTCGAGTCTGACTCTAGGGTTGCGGTGCTCATCTCCGTTTCAAAGCCGAAGAGCCAGCGCTGTCTGAAGACGTTTCTGTGGTCATGTGGCTGGCATGACTAAACACCAAGGCGCACGGAACGCTGTTACCTTCCCACCGAAGTGGTACCTATTTATCTACTTGCAATTTCTAGCTTTCGAACTGCTAGGTTGGCAAGAGCTGGAACTAGAGACGGCAGCTCACTCCATCATGTGGCAACTCAGGTCTTGAACTGCTGAACTACTGACCTTCCACAGCCTGCAGTTCAGCGTCATAACCACTTGACCCACCACAGCTCTTATCTTTCTGCTCCTCGTGAACCGCCATGAGCTGCATCAAAATTTATGAAAGTTCGTGGCAGTTCTTCAGTTTATGAACTTTGCTCTGCAAACCACAAACCCAGCCAAAATTTGTGATAAACTTCTTTATTTATTGATTGATTAATTTACAGTTCATATTTTTTCCATACCTGAGGAGTCCCCCAAGTACATAGAGACCCTTACCTTCTCTATGCATTACCCCATTTGCTACTTTTGTTTTTAATATGGGGATACCCAGTTTACTATTAAATTGAGTTAGATGCATTTTCTAGCTGCAGAATTTGGAATTTCATAGTGAGTAAGGCTGGACTCCTCCTGGTGGCAACATTTTATAATCAACTCTGCATAACTGTGAATGAGAACAGGTTTCAAAAAAAAGAGAAAAAAATCCTGTTTGCTTTCATAGGGGTTGAATTCAGAGGTCATTTTGAGCCGGAATGAGCCGGAACGCTGTTCCTGGAGTAACAAGCCCAGGTGTGGGCACATATGATGGTGTTGGGAGCAGCGTTGCAGCTAGGTTTGCCAGCCCTCCTGGGCAAGTGGGGAAATGCCCACTTTTATGAGCCCTCCCCTGATTTGCAAGAATTGAGCAGGGGGGGAATGGCGGCACCAGGCACCACACTAGGAATTCCTCCATAGAGGAGGAAGGTGAGAGTGTAAGCTGCTGGAGGCAGCTTTAAAACCAACTGGCAGCTTTAAAACCAACACATTTTTATTCCAGGTATGAGCTTATTTTTCATTTATGGTCCATTTGTCTCACTGAACTATGTATTATTTGTAGAGGTACTGTATTATTTGTATAGAAGCCCTAAAAATATCTGGGCAGCTTACCATGTGCTTTATTGGGGATCGGGGAGGAAGCCTAAGTAAAAGAACTTGCTGTTCAGAGATTAAAACTGTTGGGGAGTGTGCCACCTCATCCCCACCCCAGATATTACTGGCCGTTATGTTTTGGGATACTTTTTACAATATTCAAAGATTCTTCCGGGCTCTGTATTTTGTTGTAGCAATTTCTATCCTTGTGGTTAAGTTACCATAATTAAAACTCAAACAGAATATTGGGACTACTAAGGAAAAGCCGACCAGCTTTAGTTCAATTGATACAAAAACCTGCAGCCCAATTACTAGTGGGTGCAAGGCAGGAAATATATGTCACACCTGCGGAGGGGCTGTGGCTCATTGGGAAAACTTCTGCTTGTCATGCAGAGGGTTCCAGGTTCAAGCCCTGACATCCCCAGTTAAAAGGACCAGGCACTAGTAGGTGATGTGAAAGACCTCAACCTGAGACTCTAGAGAGCTGCTGCTAGTCTGAGTTCACAGTATTGACCTTGAGGGATCAAGGGTCTGATTCAGTATAAGGCAGTTTCATTTGTGTTCATTCTAGAATAACCTATCCTGCAGTCACTCCATCAGTTGCTGGGTCCATTCAAGATACTTGTTACCATGTACAAGGCCCTTCGTGAGAGGCTGCATCTTCTGCTATGTCACAGCAGCTTTGATCTTCTGAAGAGTTTGCCAGCTCTGAGTTGGGAAAAACCTGGAGATTTTTGGGGTGGAGCCTGAGCAGTGGGTGTTGCCTTCTGACACACTTCCGGTAATGTCAGGGGGTGTGGCATATGCAAATTAGTTATGCTAATGAGTTATAATGAGATCCTGCACCTCTTTTTCTACGGAATGACTCCTGGTTGAATTTGACCAATAAGGTGAATTTATTTATTTATTTATTTATTTATTTATTTATTTATTTATTTCATTTCATTTATACCCCGCCTTCCCCGCACGTGGGCTCAGGGCGGCTTACAAAACACAAAAATGTAACACAATACCACAGATTTACAAAAATCACACAAGTTAAGGCACACAGTGCGATAAAATACAAGTTAAAACAATTTAACACAAGTGGACAACTCACAGGATCCATCGCAATTAACATGGTTTGGGAATTCTTTCCTCACAGCATGTTGCAAGAATATTTCCCTTATAATATTTATTTATTTATTCTTATGTCATTTAAACAAAGCTGAAACAAAGCACAAGCATTAACACGATATGTTACATGATACAGAAATTACATAGCAGGATCATAGCTTACATCAACAGACAGTATGCACTATACACAGAAGTGTGGTCCAGGGGCCTTATCTTTTTACTAAAGCATCTTTCTGAAACATTTCATTACAGTATAGCCCTAATTATCTGTGTAAAAAAAAGTTCTCCTGAATAATTCGGTTTTGCACAGTTTGCAGAAAACCAGGAGAGTGGGAGCCTTCCTGACCTCATCAGGCAGGCCATTCTATAAGGTATGGGCCTCAACAGAGAACACATGTGTATGGGCAGTTGTAATGACAGAGAATAGGAGAAGAAACAGTCCCACATGTATGAGGGACAAAGGAAACGGTTTTGTATGTGACAGCCAGTACCTTGAATTGAACCCAGTAACTGATGGGCAGTCAATGGAGTGAATGCACAATGGGAGTAATATGCATGCTTCCCCTGGTTCCCAATAAAAACCAAGCTGCCGCATTCTGCACCAACTAGACTCTGAGTTGACTTCAAGGGGAGACCTATGTAAATTGAATTACAGCAGTCTAGTCTCAGAGTTACCATGACATGAATCCAGGTGGCCAGATAGGCCAAGTCAAGGTACGGGGCCATTTTCTGGACTAGACTGAGTTGGAAGAAAATACTTTTGTGCTGCATTAACTTGTTTCCCCAACAGCAATGCTGGGTCAAGTATAACCCCTAGGTTATATACTTTGACCTATTCTGCTAAAACAACAACTTCCCCCACCCAAACAGTTATCCACATGTATTGCGTCTTAAAGAAAAACATTACTTTCTGCCACTCATTCAACAATAGTTCTAAAGAACTACTGCCAACCTAGAGGTTCCCACCTCTGGCCATATTACCTTTCAGAATCACATTTTATCCTTGTGAAGGAACAGATTCACAAGCCCCAATTCCTTTGAGTCCCCAGGAGACCAGAAACCCCTGTGACCATCCAAAGTTTCTGCTGGATGACACTGCTCCTTTCTATCAAACTTGGAGCCTATTTTGCCATTGGTTATGTGGGTTCCATCTTCATGGCCTGTACCTGATTGTGTATCTCGGCATCGGGGGGGGGGGGCGGAAGATGAGAGTGCATGTGTGGGAACCTGCTTTGCTTAGCTGTTTTGTAACTGTTTTCTTAAGAGGCCTCTTGACTGGGAAGTATGGGAAATGTCATTCAGTGCCTGTCTCTGCTAGCTGGCATGTCATCTATATATATATAAAAAGTCCCCTCACCGTAAAATCAATGCCCAGGCCAAACCGCTGGACCTAGAAACACCAAATTTAGGGAGAGCACTCCTACCATGGCATAGGTGGTCACGAAGAAGGGATTTTTAGAAATTCAACCCCTAAGTGGGTCAAAAGGGGGGGAAATGTGCTCCCCCATTGATTCCTATGCGGCTGCCAGGCAGCTGCCTCTCTCCACCCCCCACTCTCTGATGGGTCAGCTGCAGAACTCAATGTTCTCAGGTAAAAAAAAAAACCCAACAGTTACAGGGGACTGCACAGAGCTAATGACAGTTGAGGAAATCAGGAGTGGCCAAGAAGCACCTGTGAGGTGCAGTAATGCTGCTGGCCCAGCCTCTCTGATAGCTTCCAACACACTCCCCCCACCTCCTACACCTAACAGGTGGTTGTCTGTCAGGTGCAGCCCCACCTCCTCAGTGGCTTCTAATACTTCTCCCCCTTCCCCTCCTACACTGGACAGGCAGCTGCCTTTCAGGTGTAGGACAGGAGGTGGGGTAGCTTCCAACACACTCCCCCCACTCCTATACCTTACAAATGGTTGTCTGTCAGTTGCAGCAGTGGTTGCAGGGTGCTGTAGGTTCGCAGATGGGGGAGGAGGGCTAATGGAGCACGCTAGGTTTAGTTAGGCTAAGTGGATGGATTGATTGGACGGGTTACTGGGGGGGGGCTTTGCAAAGAAGTCTGGAACAGAAGGATTTTGCCCAGAGGTGGATCGGCCTGGCCAGTTCTTTCCCTGCATTGGAATGCCAATAGGGTGGGGATGGCAGAAGCTTCAAATGTAGCTCCCCCCCCCCAGCGACGCTGCTCTTTGATGCCTCATCCTGACCAAAGTGGTATTGCGTAAATCAGCTGTAATGTTGAGTTACAGTAGTTTAGTCATGG
>NW_015172016.1:458368-460908 GCF_001447785.1 Gekko japonicus | reverse complement strand
CCCCCCCAAGCGACACTGCTCTTTGATGCTTCATCCTGGTATTATTGAGTTACATTAGTTTAGTCATGGGAATGCTATTGAAACTGCAGAGCTCTGATAACAATGATTAATTTTAAACCGTGGGGTTTCTCTGGACTGCAGCCACCAGTGTTCCCTCTAAGCTGAGTTAGTGTGAGCTAGATATAGCTTTTTAGCCTCCAGCTCACAGATTTTTGTCTTAGCTCAGGAAGGATGGCTCAAGAACAAACTGATTTATGCAGCAGCCAACTTTATTGTCAGTAGCTCACAAAGCAGAATTTTTGCTCACAAGACTCCACAGCTTAGAGGGAGCATTGGCAGCCACCACCTTCTCCTACTACTCATCTGTCTGTGGGGCTAGCATAAGACCTCTTTCAGTGTTTGTGCATCAGTGTATGTATATGTCAGAAAAGGGCTTCTAAAATCATATAGCTACCAGTGATTCATGCCTTCCTCCCCCTCCAATAGAAAGGTCACAACCCCCACCCCCCGCCAAACTGCTTTCCCAAATGCTCCAAGTGACTGGGAAATACTGGAAAGGTCATATCTGGAAAAATAGACTCTTCCTGACTCTGGTTGGCTGTTACTGGGATCCCAACTCTAAGCTGGGTGCATCTTCTCTCCCAGTAAGAGGAGCAGGAGGTGGTGATGATGATGGGTAATGCAGCAACCAGGTCACACAAAGGTTGGGGCATGAGCTTGCTGGAACCCGGTGAGAACAAAGAGGAGAACCCAGGCAAAGTCAGCCATTGGGGTGTTCAATAATAACGGTCTTGGCAACCGCTCTGTGCTGGGGTAAGGCATGGGTTTGGGCAGCGGTTGGGGAGAAAACCTCTAGGTGGATTCTCTTTATCCAAACATTCTGTTCCCAAAAGGAGGTAAATCCCTCTGTGTGGGAATGAAGGACTGATTTGTGCCTATAGATACATTATCACCCCGTGCTCAAAATTGTGCTCCTCATTTTAGGCACAATAAGAGTCTTGCTGTTCTCCCTTTCCTTCATTCTTCCCCTTCTTCACTTTCTTCTTTCATGGGTTTGTTTACATGGATAGAATATAAGTGCCAGACTATGATCTTTGGAAAAGGAAGAAAAAGAGGAGGAGGAGGAGGAAGGAAGGAAGGCTGGTAGGTACGTAGGTAACCAGCAATTACAAGTTAAAACAAGTCACAACACATTATGCAACATTTTGTTGCGGGTCCCCTCTTGTCTATATTCTAATTCCCAGAGGTGATTTTTGTGCGGATACTTATTTCTGCCAACAGAGGGCTCACTCTCCCCCAACAGCTTTTCCTACATAGTCAGGAAACTTCCTGGGTTTGTAGAAAAATCCAAAAATGTTTTTTGGGGGGCTTCTAACTGGCTCTGTCAGTAAAAGGGGGGGGGAAGGGCCCTTTCGTGGCCTATTTTGGCCTTTGAGGGAGGGAGGGAGCCTTGGGGCCAGGCCTGACAAGGGTTGCCAGTGCCAGGCTGGGGAATTCCTAGAGGTTTTGAGATGGACTGTAAGGAGGACTAGATTTTGGGAACGGAGAAGCCTCAGCTGGGTATAATGCCACAAAGTCCACCCTACAAAGCAGCCATTTTTTCCAGGGGAGCAGATCTCTGCTGCCTTGAATTCAGTTGTAATTCTGGGGTGGGGGGTCTCCAAGTCCCACTTATAGGTTAGCAACCCTAGGCCTGGCAGCAGTCTAGGGTTGCCAGCCCCCCCCCAGCCACTGGCAGGGGATGGGGGGGATAAAGTTGCCAGATCCCGGCTGGGAAACTCCTGGAGATTTGGGGGGGGGGAGCCTGAGGAGGACAGGGACCTCAGTGAGGTACAAAGCTATAGAGTCCACCCTCCAAAGACTCCATTTTCTCCATGGGAAGTTCTCTGTAGTCTGGAGATGAGCAGTAATTCCAGGGGATCCCCAGGTCCCACCTGGAGGTTGGCATCCTTACGCAGCACCCTCTGGGTGACTTGATATCACCTGATTTGCATGACTCAAGTAGGCCCAGCTGCTTGCTACTGTTCATCAACAGCCACCCTATGAAAGCCAGTGTGATGTAACAGTTAGCGCTTCATATTAGGGTGTACGAGACCCAGGTTCAGATCCCCATCTTACAGTGGAAGCTGACTGGGTGTTTTTGGTCCAGTCACATACTTTCAGCCTAACCAATCTCACAGAGTGGTTGTGCAGATAAAAAGGAGGAGAGAATAATGTAAGCTACTTTGGTCCTCACTGTGGAGAAAGACTGTAATTTTCATAGGTAGAGGCTGTGGGGGAGGGGTGTGGAGATGGAAAGCTGAAGACAGAGAGGCAGATAAAGGTAGGTTGGCTGTTGGGTAGGAAGGAAATTGTGTGGCCAACTCCAGGTTGGAAAATTCCTGGACATTTGAGGAGTGGAGCCTGGGGAGGGTGGGATTTGAGGAGGGGAGGAACTACAGATCTGTATGATGCCATATACTCCACCCTCCAAACCAGCCATTTCCTCCACAAGAACTACCATTGCCAGCCTCCAGGGGAGGGCTGGAGATCACCCAGAA
>NW_015172016.1:412282-458171 GCF_001447785.1 Gekko japonicus | reverse complement strand
GAAAGGGGGGCAGAAGGAAGAAAGAGTGTGAGACAGGTAGGGAGAGAGGGGAGGAAGCAAAGGTGTGAGGAATAGGATAACCATCCCGCAAGTTTCTTGTGGGTCTCCACTTGTAAACTTTATAAATTTCACAAACACAAAGGTGTTTTTTTACTTAAAATAAGATCATGCTTAAAACATTAGCAGTCTTGCAATATTTTGTTTATTTAACAGTGTCTGATAAGTGACACCTCTTGCTCTGAATTATTGCATCAAAATGTCTGTGCTGTTGCAATCTTGAGTATGCTGTTCATGTGTACATCTGTAAGCTGCAAACCTATTTATTTATTTTTATTTATTTCTTCAAATTTGTACCCCGCCCTCCCCACCTAAGCAGGCTCAGGGCTGCTTACAACAATAAAACATAATAACTTTCAATATCATAAAACTTCTAAAACAATTCATTAAAATCATATTATATCAATACAAAGTGCTAGCAGTGGTGTTTTCCTATCATATAGATGGTGCTATACATTGTATAGATATTCTCTGTGTTCAGCTCATTGGTCATCTCATATATGAGCAGCAGATGACCTACGATGACGCAGCAGCAGCAGCAGAACTGAAAGAAGAAGCAGAAGACATCCAGTTCCACTGCGGGCCTGATAGAAACCCTCCGGGGGCCTCATCTGGCCCTCAGGCCGCATGTTTGACACCCCTGTCCTACTGTATAGATTTGCACATCCAGTACTCTATACTGCCAGTGCTGTATAGGCGCCACCTAGGCTGCTGCCACACACGCTAAGTAATCCACTTTCAATCCACTTTCAGTGCACTTTCAAAGTGGATTTTGCCAGTTCACACACTAAAACTCCACTTTGAAAGTGCACTGAAAGTGGATTGAAAGTGGATTACTTAGCGTGTGTGGCAGCAGCCATTGTTTCTATGTCTCCCTCTTCACTGCTGCAGGCTAGCACACAGACAATCAATAGCACTTTTGCAATTTTGAGCTTCTGCACTCTAGGGATGGCAAGCTTATCTTCATTACCTTACTTTTCAGAATAAGGACTTCTCCCCATTTGTCCTCACCACATGGACAAGATGGGTTCCACAGGTAGAAGCTTGCTCTGCCATGCCTTGTGCCCACCTACAGAACTGCTCAAGATTGACCCTGTCCCCACCAGGGTCATTCTGCTCTCTCTGCCTCTAGAGAAAGGGAAGCGTTTCTAGCCATTTGGCTGTCCACATCTCTATCCCTTTTGGATGTGACATTCAGCAAGGTGTGAAATGGTAATAATTCTCCCACTACAGCCAATGCCCTTAGCATATATAAACCCTGAAGTACTCCATGCTGCTTGGGGCTTGATAGCTTATTCCTCAGCCCCCTCTTTTCTGCCAGTGATGAGTTTGCAGGTGGGTTCCCATTCATAAACAGATTACAGCCCCAAGTAGTTGAAATATTGGGGTGAATTCTGGATGGAGAACATTTCTCCACAACCCTGTTTTAAAATAGTTTTTCCTCTTCTGCTTCTGTGTTTAAAATGTTCAAATATAACACAACCAGAAACCCAATGGAAATGAGTATAAAAGCAATGGTTTTCATGCTTTTTGACCCACTTGTAAACTTACTGTACTTTTCAGGACCCTCTTCTGACATAGATCTTCAAAACAAATTGATTCTGGAAAGGCAGGGAATGTAAAACCATTATGAGAAACAGGCCATCGTGCATGTTATGCAGTGACAAACCCAAATTTGCCATTAAGCCTTCTAGAGCCTTTTCTCCCAACTCACCCTGATCCTTCCTGTCATTGCAACCAATTGTTGGGCTGACCCACAGTTTGAGCACTGCTAATGTAAACTCACAAGCTTCACAAATGCACTTAAAGAGCCAGTTTGGTGTAGTGGTTAAGAGTGCAGACTCTAATCTGGGAGAACCAGGTTTGATTCCCCACTCTTCCAGATGCAGCTGCTGGTGTGACCTTGGGTCAGTCACAAGTTATTTCAGAGCTGTTCCTTCACAAGCAGTTCTCAAAAGAGCTCTCTCAGCCCCACCTGCCTAACAGGGTGTCTGTTGTGGGGAGGGGAAGGAAAGGAGATTGTAAACTGCTCTGAGACTCCAAGTGAAGGGTGGGGTATAAATTCAATCACCACTTCTTCTTCTTCATTGGAAAAAAATGAAAATAAAATCTCCCCCCTCCCCAATTTTGTCCGACCATTTTTACCCCAGGTTTGAGCTGAACAATCCTAATGGTAACCCCCCCCCCCAGCTCTGTAACTTCTGTTTCTCTTGGAAAATTTTCAAGCTGAACTAACATTTATGCCTGTAGTATGGAATCAGTTTATTTCAAAAATTGTTCCAATACATCACAGACAGGTATGAGGTGCTTTGACATTTTGACTGCAATGTTTATCAAACTGACAGTGTGGAGCAACTGTTCTACAAAAAGCTTTTCTGAACATACTTTTCCATTCACTTCAGTAGGTACCATTGATTCAGAACAGAGCCAGCAAGGGGGAAGTACATTACTGATTTAAATTCTCAGAGCCAGCAAGGGGGAAGTACATTACTGATATAAATTCTCAGTGTTTCCAGAAATCCATTTCATTATAGGATCTATGTGAGTGGTGATTCTGGATTGTCAGATTGCAGAATAGTGGGCAATTTGGGCTCATGGTTTGACTCGCGTAAAACTTGTCAGTTTCTTTTACGAATGTTTGATTTGAATGTAGTAACCGATTTTGCCCAAAGAAAAAAATACCTACTGTGAAGTAGGTCAGGCTGAGAAATAATGATGTCCAAGGCAGAGATGTAGCCAGGATGGGTGCCATTTGATTCACAACCCCACATGGAATACTGATTTAACTCATGTAAGGATTTCTCAAAACCCAGGATTTTAGATTTGTGAGGCTCCCTTGTCCCCAGGCTGGGCTCCCTGCCCTCTGTTGCTTCCTCAGATGGGAAGGGGTGAGAAGGAGGTCCTCACTCTGGCCTCAGCATTGGGAAAGAGAGGGGGTTCCAGCCCCCTGGTCCTCTTCCTTCCCTGGACTGGTTAGCTCTGGTCTCCTCTCTCACCTTTTTTTTTTTAAAAAAATAGGTTTTTATTGAATATTGTAAAGGGAAGGAGATAGGGAGACAGGGAATAGGAAAGGGGTACAAAGGGGAAAAAAGAACATAGTGCTTACAATTACTTCTACAGACACTATTGCATTACAGTAATAATTCTACTTATACAATCTGGTAATTCTTTGTATTAACTCTGATCACTTTAGCCCATACCTTTCTTGATATCTGCAAAAAAGCCAACTTATTGCCTTAACATCATAAAAGCATTCTATAACTCTGTAAAAGAATTTATACAAACTTATTACCTCATTACCTTTTTAATATATTTTAATAAAACATTCCAGTTAATTAATCATGTTTAAATTGTATTAATTTCATATCTGTGCATTCTCATATTCAAATCTCTTATAACCTCTTAATCATTTACTACAGAACTAATCCTTACTCATACAATTATGGATCCTTAATGTCCTACTGCTTATAAATAGCCATTCTATAACCAAAGCATTCTAAATATAATATAGGTAAAGGTAAAGGTAAAGGTTCCCTTGCTCGAAAGCCAGTCGAATCTGACTCTAGGGTTGTGGTGCTCATCTCCGTTTCAAAGTCGAAGAGCCAGCGCTGTCCGAAGATATTTCCATGGTCATGTGGCCAGCATGACTAAACACCAAGGCGCATGGAACGCTGTTACCTTCCCACTGAAGTGGTACCTATTTATCTACTTGCAATTTCTTGCTTTCGAACTGCTAGGTTGGCAGGAGCTGGAACTAGAGACGGGAGCTCACTCTGTCATGCGGCGCCTGGGTCTCGAACTGTTGAACTACCAACCTTCCATAGCCTGCAGTTCAGCATCTTAACCCTAAAAAACCCTAAAAAAGAAACATACCTAATTCACATCCCTTTAAGATTACATTTTACTAGATTCAACTTCACATTTCTTATAAAAAATTATCTTTAGGATTTTCTAAAATAACAAATACTTCTTTGACATTTAATTTAATTTCAATTTTAATTAAATGTAACCTTCTTGGTTATCTTCTTAATTATTATTAACCATCCTTTACACTGTTACAGCCGTACTAAATTACATACAACTGTTATTAATATTTATTCTTGAATCACATTACAAGGTTTTGAGCTTTTCTACAATTACAGATAAAAACTACCTTGTGACACTTATTTCTCTTAACATTTAATTTTAGTCACAATTTCTCTTAAGTTTTATATCCTTAAATCTAATCAAATCTCCTCAAATTCCCTTTTAAATATCACTTGCCCTGCTGTAACAATTCCACCTTAAGTGGTTCTCTCCCCCCTCCCCTTTTTTTCTTCTCCTTGAATTCTCAGTGTTTTATCTTCTGTAGTTGTGGACTGTTCCTGTAGTATTTCAGTATGGGAGTAGAATTCTCTCCTTGTTTACTTGCTAAATCCAAAAAGAATGTATTAGTCATGCTTAAAATTATCTTCTGTTCCTCCATCTTGTTATCTTGTGATTCTTTCACTTCAGGCTGTCAGCTATGCTCCCATTGCAGGTGGTGGGGGGAAAGGCAACTGATGTAGTGTTTCTTGTTATGCTGGAATTTTAACTTTCACTTCCCCACACTGATTCTTATCTCATAGACTGAGTGTCTGACCTTGGTACCTTTCTCCTGATGCTCCGCTGGGAATATGAACCTGTTAGTTTAGGCGCACTCCAGTTAATTCTCTGATTATCAGGGGACCTCACTTCAAATCCTGTATATCTATTCCCTTCCCACCTTTAGAGTTAGTTCTGACACAGAATGTATGTACAGATGACTTGCCTTTACTGTACTCAATGAACTTAAACCTTTTTGAAGGAACGTTGTTGAGAACTGATTGCTGTGAAACTCTGACAGAGTGTCAGAAATCATCATAGCCTTCGACCCTGTACCTCAACATGAGAGACGAGGAAGGTGAGGGTGTGCCAACTACTACTGCCAAAGAGGTCCCCACTACGATGGAGGAGGCCCCTTCCACAACTGGTGCAAGTGGTGGGCTGGATTACGGGAGACTGTGGAAGGATGCGTATTCATGGGCCATTTTCTCCACTGAGACTCGAGAATAGTGGGTGACCACCCCTCAGCCGAGGGGCATCAGCCACTATGATTACCTTCCCTACTAGGAGAGTGGCCAGGATTTTGGGAGGTATGGCATTGGGGGTGATAATCAGCTGGAACGAGTGAAGTGCCAGTTGCAAGCCCAACAAGAGGGGACACAGAGACAGCTGCAGGAGATGATTCTCAACCTGCCCAATCTTGTTGCTACAACAGTTCAACATGAGCTGTGGCTGCAGCAACCTGCTATGCCTGGGGTCCCCTCAGTCAGGCAAGCACTTCCTGCCTAGCAGGTGCCTCCAGGGCAAGCACTGCCAGTGCAACAGCCAGTTCCTGCAGGACTGGGCATCCCATCTGGTCTGCCCAAGCAGGCACCTGTGGCCCTGGGGTTGGAACAGCCCAAAGAGTTGCTGGATGCCATATTTGACAGCAACCCCGAGAAACTCGCCTTTTCCCTACAGTCAGTACGGAAGTTCCTTCAGGATTGGGGCCATCTCTTCCCCTCAGATGAGCACCGGGTGGATTACATCAGGTTGCGAATGAGACAGCAAGCAGCTGACTGGTATGTTGGCTTGCACAACCTGCACAGGCCCAAGCTCCAAGAGGTGCAAGCGTTCATGTGGGCTTTGCAAGGCAATACGAGGACCCCATGAAAGCAGAAAAGGCCCACAGCAACATATGAGCTCTGAAGCAGGGAACCCGCTCAGTGCGAGCATACTCTGATGAGTTCAAAATGTATGCAGCAAAGATCCAGGGGTGACCTGAAGCCATGCTCGTGGAGCAGTACCACCTGGGGCTGAACCATCAGATACTAGAGACTATGCTTTGCAGCATGAACCCAGTGTCCCTGGCTGCCTGGGTAAGAGAAGCGGGAGATATGGAAAACCACCTCCAGATGATCAAGATGCACACCCCTAAAGTCTACTCAAAGACTCCAAGTGTGGCCCAGAAGTCCCCGTGCATCAAACTGAAAGAGCAGGTGCATGATCAGCAAATGCAGCAGGGGCTCTGTCTACATTGCGGAGAACCAGGCAACTACACTGCTTTCTGCCCTACGGTCATCAACTCCCCTGGGAATAAACCACTGGATCAGAGAAGTTCCAAGACCCCTGTGAAAGGGGGGGTGCGTGCCCTAAGCAGTCCAAGGCCCTCCAGTTGGGAGCCCAGGCGGACGGTACCTCTTCCAGCAGAGACAAGAACTCACAGCCGGCTGGAAAAGGCCAGGACCTGTTGTAAATGGCACAAAACAACAGGTCCAAGAGCACCCCGCACCACAACCATGAGCAACTACCCCTCTTTGTTTTTTGTGACTGTTTCTGTAACCCATCCAGAACTGGGAACGCAGGTGCGAGTAAGGGCCATAGACTCGGGATGTGTCCAGGACTTGATAAGTCCTTCCATTGTGACAGGGTTGGGGGTCCCGGTACAGAGACTGCCTGAGCCAGTGATTTTTACTCAGATGGACGGCTCCACCATGAAGGAACCCTGCAAATATCAGACCATACCCCTAGTCATGGGAATGGGAGACCACTGGGAGCAACAAACCCTTGTTATTAGCCCGATGGCCCCTTTCTCCACGGTACTAGGAAGCCCTTGGCTCGGGGCTCATAATCCCTACATCAAATGGAGTGAGAGGATGGTGCACTTTGTAGCTCCTGAGTACAAGGATCATGTATGGGTACCTGAGTGGGGGGAGGTGCCCCAGGCTCTCTCGGTCCATGTGTGCTTGGCCGAAGAGGAGCTGAGTACCATCTCTATGGAGTATAGAGACTTAAACTGGGTGTTTGAGGAGGAAGAAGCGGACAAACTCCCCCCCCCACTGTAATACTGACTGTGCCATTGAAATCCTACCAGGTCACTCACTGCCAAAAGGAAAACGGTATTCAATGAGCCCAGCTGAAAAGGGGGAGTTACTGAAGTTCATTGACAAAAATCTTGCCCACGGATTTATCCGCCCCACCTCCTCCCCGTTTGCAGCTCCTAAGACTGTGCATGGATTACCGAGGGTTGAATGCTGTTTCTACAACAAATGCCTACCCTTTGCCTTTGATTAAAGATCTCCCGACCGAAGCCACAAAGGGAAAGATCTTCTCAAAGTTGGATTTGCGAGCTGAGTACTTCCGGGTGCATATTCGCGAGGGGGATGAGCCTAAAACAGCCTTTAATACGCCCCTTGGCCAATTCGAATACTTGGTGATGCCTTTTGGACTACAAGGGGCCCTAGGGGTGTTTATGAACTTGATCAACGATGTTTTGCGCAAGCACTTGTTCAGGGGGGCCCTAGTTTATCTTTTTTTTTTTTTGCAAATTTTATTTATTGATTTTCCATTTAGTTATTGTTTACATACATTTGTCCTTATATACAACTGAGTCTATATTTTCCATACTTTATAAATCCAATTAAACAGGCATTCCCATCTTCCTGAAAATACGCTTTCATCTTTCCCTTGTAATGCTAAACTTAACTTGTCAATTTCTGCTACTTCTAAGAGTTTCTAAATTATTTCCGCTCTTGTGGGAAATTTATCTTGTTTCCCATATCTGGCCAACAATATCTTTGCGGTTGTCAAGATGTATATTAACAGGTATTTAACATTTTGTTTGTAGCTTTCCGGTATCATATTCAATAAGGCTATTTCAGGAGTTAGAACCAATTTTAAGTTCATAATATCTAATATTATTTTTGTATCATCTTCCAATAGCTTTGAGTTCTCCCACAGCGCCACCACATATGAAAGAAAGTCCCCACATTTATTTTACACTTCCAACATATGTTTGATAATGACAGTTGACATTTGGCTATTCTATCTGGAGACCAATACCATCTGTGGAAGACTTTATAAATGTTTTCTTTATAATTGGTCGCCCTCATATATTTCAACAACTTCCATGTGGTTGCTCATTGATCTATCGTATGTCCTACATCCTTCATCCATGTTACCATTGTAGAGCTAACCCTTTAATCTAATAGGTATTCATCCAACAAAAATATGTATATTTTCTGGATGATTTTATCACTTGTCGATAACCAGATCCTATCTAATTGGGTTTTTCTTCTTGGAAGCCTACTATTATGACCTGGAGGCACTGGCTGGAGGGGGCAAGGGGGCTGTTTGAAGTGTGGACAGACCACAAAAACCTGGAGGCATTAAGCACGCCCAGGCGCCTAAATGCCAAGCAGCTGTGCTGGGCAGAGTTTTTCCTCTAAATTTCGGTTTACCCTCCAACACCTCTCGGGAAGTCACTCTCTAGCTGATGCACTATCCCACCTCCTGCAACATGACAGCCAGAGGGAAAAAGTCATAGACTCAATGTTCACACGCACCCAGTTGGGGGGAGGGGCGCATGGTGGTAACGTTGAACCCTGGGTTTTCAAATTTAAAACAGCTTTTACAGAGGGGGACATGGAGGACGTTCAGACTGACAATTCAGCGAAGCTGAGTGGGGATGGCTGTTGGTACAGGGGTGGGAGGCTGTTTGTGCCTAAAGCACTGAGGGGAAAAATCCTGACTTTGGGGCATGAAAATAAACTAGCAGGGCATTATGGATACCTGAAAACCATGCACCTCCTTCAAAGGCAATTCTGGTGACTGTGTACAAGGGCAGATATTTCCCAATACGTGGTTTCCTGCCTCACCTGCCTAATGGGGAAATGGAGGCCAGGAAAGCCCCTGGGAATGCCAGAGAGACCATGGGCAGTGATTTCTATGGACTTTATAACTGACTTTCCACCCAGTAAAGGTAAAACAGTGATTTGGGTGGTGGTCAACATGTTCTCCAAGCAGGCACATTTTTTTTTTTTGCAATTAACATTTTTTATTTTTTTAAACAAAATAAAGATTCTACAAGAATAAATAGCATACAGATATTAATAATATCAATACATTATATTCAATTCCAAAACAGTTTATACTAATAAATAACTAAGAACAATAACACAACTAACAACAAACAACTTTAAGCTAGCTCACCATAAGATTAATATGATTTAGATAGGCCTAATATGATTTTATCGGTAAAATACAAAATCTCTATATTTCTGGGGTAAGTCATAAGCTTGCTTTTGATTAGAAGAGACATATTAAAAAAACATGAACCACTTTTCCATAAAGTTGTTCACTTTTGCAAGGTTATCAGATATTAGTAGCTGTGTTGCCAACTTATCAGATACTGCAATATCCCACACTTTTGCTCTCCAGTGTGCCAGGGTAGGTATTTTATTTAATTTCCAGTTTTGTGCTATAGGGTATTTAGCAGCCATTAATAATAGAAGTCTGTTTGGTTATTGTGGTGTCTGCTGACCGCCACCGGAGGTCAGCGCACTCGCCTGAGCTTCAGCCCATTGGGGGAGCCAATGGGAACGTGGCGGGAGATTCAAACCTGCCAATGGAACCAAGGGGTGGTCCCCTGATAGTGTATATAGTTGGCCTGCCGGCCGTTTGTTCCTTGTTTTTGTTGTGTACCTAATAAAGCGTGCTATGCACTACGTCGTTGTCTGTCGTCCATCCCTGCGGCAACCCACTACAAAATAGTTATAGATATATCTGGCCAATAGTGTAACAATAAAGATTCAGGAGTGTTGGGTAGTTTATGACCTGTAATTTTCCTAATTTCTTCTAGAACTTCATTCCGGTATGCCTTAATTCTAGGGTACTCCCACCAGCAATGAACAAATTTCCCAACTCCACCGCAACCCTTCTAGCAGAGGGGAGTAGATTTGTATTTACATTTAAATAAGAGTTCAGGGGTGAGGTACCATCTTGCATATAGTTTAAAATGTAACTTTAAGTTTGTAGATTTGGTAACAAACATACAAGAGTTCCAAACTTGCGCTCATTGGTTATTTGCTATTTCAATATTGCAGTCTTTATACCACACCTTTGAATTGAGGATTCTTCTGCCCATAGTTTAGTATTAAGTAGTTTATACATTATAGCCAATAATCCTCTTGAGCTAGGAGATTGCGTTTTCAAAAATAATTCAAAATGTGTAAGAGGTCTATCAAGGTTTGATGAATTACTCAGTTCCTGTAGTTTTGAACAAATTTTTAAGTGTTGTAACTATGAATTTTTTTTACCATATTTCGTTTTAATTTGTTGAATTGATACTATCTTACCATTAAACATAAAGTCACAAATTCTAAAGATACCTTTATTTCTTATATCTAAGAGATAATATTTTTCTGTCCCCAGGGGAAACCATGGCTGTCCTAGAAGAGCTGCTATGGGTAATATTCCTGGAGCCAAGAGATGTCTATGCTTATGCCATAATTGCAAGGTAAATTTTAGATATGGATTGATTATCTTTGCAATATTTATCTGACTAGATGAGTTCCACATAGCTTCATGGAGGTGGTCTGGGAACAGTTCCAATTTTTCTAGTTGAAGCCAAGGTTTGGTGCAGAATGGTAATGCATAATAATGTATAGCTTTTAATTGAGAGGCTATGTAATATTTTTCAAGATCAGGGAGCCCCAAGCCCCCTAATCTAGTTGGCCTGGTTAAGGTAACAAAGTTAATTCTTGCCCTTTTACCTGACCATAAGAATTGCTGTAGGTGTTGTTCCCAGGTTCTAAAATCATTCAGTGTCAACGGAACAGGCAAGTTTTTAAATAAAAAGAGAAATTTTGGTAATAGCAGTGATTTAAAAACTGAAATCTTTTCTATAAGGGTTTAATTTATTCCAGTCCTCAAAAGGAGAGTTAACTTGACTTGTTAGTGGTTTATAATTAAAGGTAAAGGTAAAGGTTCCCTTGCTTGAAAGCCAGTTGAATCCGACTCTAGGGTTGCGGTGCTCATCTCCGTTTCAAAGCAGAAGAGCCAGCGCTGTCTGAAGACATTTCCATGGTCATGTGGCCGGCATGACTAAACACCAAGGCGCACGGAACGCTGTTACCTTCCCACCGAAGTGGTACCTATTTATCTACTTGCAATTTTTCTTGCTTTCGAACTGCTAGGTTGGCAGGAGCTGGAACTAGAGATGGGAGCAGGGCCGGCTCGCCCGCTAGGCAAACTAGGCCTTTGCCTAGAGCGCGAGCCAGCCGTTGGGGCGCGGGAGGAGAGGCAGGGGCGGCCGCCCGCAGCCTCTCCTCGCCCACAGCCCGGCCAGGGCAAGAAGGGCGGGAGAAGAGGGCCAAGGGGAGCGTGGCGAGGCAGGCAGGCAGGCAATCCCCAGGGCCGCTGCCGGCTCACCGGCCAATCAGCGCCCCCAGCAGGAAATCCCGGTGCTGCCGCCCAGCAAGGCGCTCCTAGCCGGCGCTCCTCCTCCTCTGCAGGTGGGGGGGAGGCTAGGCAAGGGCCCCATCTGGCCGGACTGCAGGGCTGGGTGGCGGCAAGGGTGTGTGTGCGTGTTTGGGGGGCGGGGGTCCAGGCAAGGCACACCACCACCCCCGGCTTGCCGCTGCCGCTGCTCATGGTGTTCGGGGGGAGAGGCGCAGCCGGGCGGCTGCCTTACTGCTCCCTTGGTTGGGGGGGGGAAGGAAGATGGCTGGCCAGTCCTCCCGCCCCCGCCAACCAGCCAGCCTCCGCTTCCTGCTCCCTGGCTCGGCTGGCGGGCTCTGGGGAATGGCTGGGCTGATCTGGGGGGGAGAGGACGGCGCGCGTGCGCGGAACAGGTAGCTCTGCGTTGTGCCCTTGCCGGGAGGAGGCGCCAGCCCAGAGGAGGGAGCTGCGGGGAGGAGGAAGAGGAGGTGGGCGTGCGTGCGTGGCTTTGGCTCCTCCAGCTTCCTTCCCTCTTTTCCTCCTTCCCTCGGCCGAGCCGGCCTCGCCTCCCTCCTTCCCTCGCTCGCCCGCCCTCCCCGCACACGCCGGCTGGTAGGTGGGGGGGAGCAGGACGCCACCGCTGCCTGTCGGGCAGGAATCCTGGATGGGTGGGAAGGGTGGCGGCGATCCCTGCCTTGGCCAGAGGGCCCACGGTGGCACGTCAAAGGTGGTCTGGGCGCAACACCCTTTTCCCCCGTCGCGGCCAGCATGGCAGGGCAGCAAGGCAGAGAGGGGGGCCACCAGCCCGGGGAGGGGTGTGTGTGCGCGCAGAGGGGGAGGACACCTGCAGCTGTCGGGGGCAGCTGGGCTGAGCTGGGGGGGAGGACGGCCCACCTACTTGCCCGCCAGCCAGCCACCGCCTCCGCACTTCCTGCTCCCTGGGTGGGCCTCCTCCCAGCCTGCCTCCGGCGGAGAGGTCTCCAGGCCCCGCCGGGAGGTTGGCATCTGCGCTCGCCTAGAGCGCAGGCCAACCTCGGGTCAGCCCTGGATGGGAGCTCACTCCATCATGCGGCACCCGGGTCTTGAACAGCTGAACTACTGACCTTCCACAGCCTGCAGTTCAGCGTCTTAACCACTTGAGCCACTGCAGCTCCTCGGTTTATAATTACTCTTGTGTATATCTGTTAGATTTATTGGGATGTTACTTCCTAGGTACCTCCAATCTTTTCCCACCCATTTAAATGGGAAGGATTTTTGAAGGTTCTTTTTCTGACTGGGGGAAATGCAGATAGGATATATTTCAGACTTATTATAATTTACTAAAAAACCAGCTACTAAGCCATAGTTAACAAGATGGGATGACAGTCTTTCAAGTGTAATCTCAGGGTCTGTAATATAAAAAATTGCGTCGTCTGCATAAAGATTAATCTTATAGTTTACTTTACCTATTGTTATACCAGGAATGGCAGGGTCATTCCTAATTACATGAGCTAGGGGTTCTAAAGATAAAGGAAATAATAAGGGCAAAAGAGGGCACCCTTGCCTGGTGCCTCTCTTTAAAATTAAATCATCTGATCTGTAATGGTTTACACAAATCTGAGCCACTGGGTTGTGGTAGATGGTTTGTATGGCTTGTTGAAAAATAGGGCCAAAACCCATTGCCGCAAGGAGTTCTTGTAAAAATTTGGGTTCCACCCTATCAAAGGCTTTTTCCACATCTATAGACAGAAGCATTGAGTTAATTGTGTGCTGTTTGCAATAATTAATAATATTTAGTGTTTTCCTAATGCTGTCTGAGATTGTCCTACCTGGCATAAAGCTAGTCTGATTACTGTATTCAGTAATAATTTTGTTTAGTCTTATAGCCAATAGAGAAGAAAAGATTTTAAAATCATGATTGAGTATGGAAATAGAGTGATATGAACTTGGATGTGTTTTGTCCTTTCCTGGCTTGATGATCACAATAATACGGGCTTCTATCAATGAGTGGGGCATAGATCCTGATGATAATACTGAATTTAAAGTCAATACTAACTGATCTAAAATTATAGGTTGACATTTCTTATATAATTCAATAGGAATACCATATCTTCCTGGTGTTTTATTGTTCTTTAGTTTTACAATTACTTCAGAAAGCTCTAAAGGAGTGATAGGTTGCTCCAAGAATTCAAGGTGTTCCCCAGACAACTTAGTATTAAATTTAATGGATTCTAAGTAGTTCTGAATTGCTTGATTGTCAGGATTTTTAGATGAGTACAGACACTGAAAGTAGTCATAAAATACTGCGTTGATTTTGCTTGCAGTAAGTTGTAAGGTGCCTTCTGAGTTTCTAACAGCATGTATCATTGACAATGCTGCTTTCCTAATAATTCTGTTCTTTAAAATTTTTAGAGATTTAGTGGTATTCGTTACATGTTTTTGTTTTAAAGCTAGTAGATTTTTTTGTATTTTTGATGTCTCCAATAATTCTAGTTTTTTAATTTCCTAATTCAGTTTTTTAAAATATCCCCCCCCCCATATTTCATATGTTTCAGCTCAAGCTCTTTTATTTTAGATTGGAGAGCCATTATTAATTTCAGCCATTCTTTCTTACAGGAGAAAGCAATCAAGATCAGATGGCCCCAAATCACAGGTTTAAAGGAATCCCAGATATTGTTCTGAGATGCCTCACATCCAGCATTCAATTTAAAATATTCTTTGATTTTGTTTGAGATATCTTCACTGATTGCCTCATTTTGTAGCAACAATTTATTCATCATCCAGTTTAGTCCTTTCCCATCATCCTGCTGTTTCTCTAGGGAGCCCACAAGCTAAGCATGATCTGACATTGTACAGCTGCCAATATCTGCATTTGTAAAATGTTGTAATAAAGAATTTGATGCTAAAATATAATCAATGTATGTGTGTATGTCATGCGTACAAGAATAAAAGGTATATTGTTTTGCACCTGGATTGAGTGCTCTCCGTAAATCAGTCAGGTTGTAGAAGTCTAATATTTCAGCTAATTCAGTTAGGCTAGTTTTATAATTTCTTTTAGATGTTTTTTGGTGTTTATAAGTCTTATCTAACTTAAAATCCATTATATAATTCAAGTCACACCCTATTATTAATTCACCTTGTTTAAAGTCTAATAGTTTATGTAGAGTTTCCTGTATAAAACATATTTGATTCATATTTGGTGTGTAGATTGAGGCTATTTTAAGGGGAGCTCCCTCCAGGTTCCCCTTTACAAAAATATAATGACCATGTGGATCTGTTTTTACCTGTGAGCATTGAAATGGAAAGTTTTTGGACAGTAATATAGTCATACCTCTCACCTTGGATGAACCTGATGCACAGAACTGCTGGGAGAACCATGTTGTTTTTAGGATTTTTTTCAGTGGTTTTCAGTGGTTTTTTCAGATGAGTTTCTTGGAGACACAATATACTTGGACGTTCCTTGGCCCAGAATGAGGAGACTCTCTGAAGTTTAATCTTACTGTTCAGGCCCCTAACGTTCCAAGATACAATTTTATATTGGTGAGCCATAAGTATTAAAAATACACTTACAAACTTTACTACTACTAACTTATCTTATCAATTAACAAAACTAATAATCCTAAGTATTTTAAACTACCTAAAACCTAAGACACTGCCAGTAAAAAAAATACACCCATCTAGAGACAGGGTTCAGATCCAGGTTTCCCAACCAGGGAAAGGGGTGACTGCTAAGGTATCTCTGCCTGAAAATTTCCAAACATAAACTGAGAGGGTCTATAGTATATTAGTTAACTGTATGTATTCTAGCTTACCAACCCTTCTTCTTTATACAGAATTATAGCAGAAGTTACCCTGATAAACTATAATATTAATATTAAGCACTATTTGTGGTGATAACTCAATTCTAAAAAAGTGATTACCAAGAACAGTGTTAAGAGTGCTTGCATGCTTTTTTTGCAATATTATTAACTATAATGAAATAAATAACATTATAATAACAAGATTTAAACAGGAGACTTATAAAATTGATATTTCTATATGTATATATGCTTTCAAACAATTCCTAAAATTAGGCAATAACACACTTACTATATTCTATTAATACTACTATATCTATAACACGCTTAGTTAAGAGCATTAAGAAAGTATATAATAACTTTCAATATTCTAAAATAGTTATAGACTATAAATAAAGTCACGCGCGCAACTCGTGATTAAAGGAAACTCATTAAAAGTACTAAAATTTATATATGCACTCCTTAGTTAGGTATTGAGAATATATAAGAAAATGCATTACATTTCAGTCATCTATTTTGCTATAGTTTAGGAAAAAAACTGCATGCGTATCTAAGGATTAAAGGAAACTTATTAAAGTACCAAGACTTATGTATGCACACCTTCAAAGGTTTATCAAATATGTAACTACAGTATGAGCTAGAACATGCATACTACATATACAGAAAGACGATGATCATCAATAGATCATGAAAATATAATTAAGTAGGCATGAATAATATATAAAAATATAAAAGGAGAAAGTATGATTTTGTCTTCAGATGGTCTGATGTAAACTGTTCTTAACTGGAGTACTAAGAGCATCTGGTGTTAAGGAAAGTCATTGAAGAAAAGATTCCACAAAGTAAGAGTCTGTAGTTCTTAAATCTGTCTATTTAAGTGTCCAGAAGAGATTTTTCTTCATCTTGAGACAGATGAAGACCCAGAGAAGACAGTAGTGCTTTGCCAGTGATTCCATCTGAGGCTTGGTAAAGTAAGCCATTTCTGTAGACTTGTATGTCCGGCATAGGGCTCCACCTAAAACAGATTCTTGCAGCAAAAAGCTTACTTGCGATAATTTAAGGCTTCTGCGCTTGTCCAGAGATTCAGCAGAAAGGTCTAAGAGAACCTGTATTTTGCCTTCCTTGTATGGGAGGAATCCTTTAACACGAGCTTCCTTAAGGATTTTATCCCTGGTTCTTGGATATAAAAACCGGGCAAGTACATCTCTCGGTCGACCTTTTCAAGCTGTGGCAAGTGGGCCTAGTTGATAGGCCCTAGTAATTATGGGTGCTATTCCCTCCTCTAAGTTGAGAGTGGTAGCTAGCCACGAGGAGACAAAAGCTGCCATTTCTATGCCCTCTTCCGCTCTCTCTGCAAGCCCTCTACATTTTAAATTACATTGCCTCCAGCGGTTTTCCAGTGCAGTAACTTAAGATGCAGTAAGCTTTTCTGAGGATTGAAGCAATCTTACCTCGTCTTGGAGGGTTAGTGTAAGTTTAGCTGTATTTTCAGCTATTTTTGAAGTGTCCTTTAGATCTTTCACGAGTTCATTCAGCTGTGTTTGCAACGGGTGGATAAGTTCAGTCACTAGTGATGAGAAGGATTTTAAAAGGTCTTCTTTAAGATCAATCAGATCCTGTCTGGTTATTGGAGTTGTAGCATCTGTGCAGGCTGTTTTTGTGTCCTCCTTCTTGGGTGCCATCTTGTCTTCACTCAGAGGAGCACAGTCTGAATGCTTAGACAAGGATTCCCTTCTGAAGTAAGTTTTTACCATGTTGTTGGATTACTGGTTCTGGTTCGCCCTTATTTTGGAGGCTCTTCCCATGCCGTGAGTGCCATACAGGGATGATTTTGCGACTTTCTGTCAACTTCAGGAGAGTAAGCACTGGAAGCGCTCTTAGGCTGTATCTGCCATGAATCATGATGCTCCGCACACGCACCCCCCAAGCAGGCACATTTTATTCCTGGCAAACAACTGCCCTCTGCCAAGTCACTAGCCAAGCTTTTCATGCACCACATTGTGATGCTGCATTCCCGCCCCCACAAGATAATTTCAGACAGGGGGTTGCGGTTCATCGCTAAGTTCTGGAAGGAACTGCTGCAGGTGTTGGGGGTGGAACAAGGTCTCAGCTGCTCCCATCACCCAGAGATGGATGGGCAAACTGAGAGGTGAATCAAGTGGTGGAGCAATTCCTCTGGTGCTTCACCAATTACCAGCACGACAACTGGGTTCACCTCCTCCCTTACGTGGAATACAGTTATAGTAACTCAGTGCACAGTGCCTAAAGGATCGATGGTCCCCAATCCAAGAGACTCTGAGAAAGGTGAAAGAGGACTACAAATAGCAAACGGAAAAAGGGAGAGCTCCTGAATGGGAGTTGCAGCCTGGAGACTCAGTGTACCTCTCCTCAAGAAATCTGAAGGGGCTCCAGCCAGGGAGGAAATTGGGGTGGAAGTATATTGGCCCATTCAAGGTGTTGAATGTCTTGAACAAAGTGGCTGTGAAATTTGATTTACCCAAGACTCAGAGGCATATTCACCCTGTATTTCATTTCAGTTTACTGAAATGGGATCCAGGCCCAAACAAGTGGAGACCTCGTCCAGCTGCTCCACCTCCTCTAATGGTGGATGGTGAACCCCACCAGGAAGTGGAAGAGATCCTCGATTCTAAGTTGAAACGGAACCAACTATACTACTTGATTAAATGGAATTACTTTGATGTATCACATAATGAATGGGTGAAATGTTATGGAATGAACCCGTACATTCCATAACAAATAGCTTCACAAGCCGAAGGGGTGAGAGGTCTTGGGAGGGGCAGTATGTCAGGCTCAGTATGCATTTTATAATTCGCCTGCCATAGAGGGAGGAGGAGGGGGAGAGGGGTGTGATAACCAAATGCTTTCATTTTCCTAAATGCTTTGATGTACCAGACGTGTGTTGCAGAGACCTGTTGCTCTGTTTTATTTCTGTAGAGGGGTACGTGCTTAGTGGGGGGGTAGTCAACTGTTATTTCTGGTGGGCAAATGCCGTGGGGTGATTGGGTCCTGATCTTTAGTGCCTTTGCTTGAACACAATATATCTACAATCTTCACACTTTCACCTTCAGTCCTAACAAAGCTCGTGTCCAGAATGGTATCTATCAACATCTCAATAAACTAAACTTTTTTCAAAGTGAATGGTGTTGAGATCTGATTCTGAAACATGGCTGCTTTTGAGGGCAGACTCTATGGCATCCCCAAGCTCCAGGTTAGGAAATACCTGGAGATTTTAGAGGTGGAGCTTGAAGAGGGCAGGGCTTGGGGATGACCTCAGCATGTATTATGAACTGAGATCGAGGCAGCTCTTAAACAAAGTGATTTCATTTTATTCAGCTCATAACAACACTAGACAACACTACATAGAACAAGACTGACTTATATATGATATGAACGGGCAAAACCAGACCCAACAAACAGATAACAACCAATAGGAACACGGAGCTTGGAACCAATGAGAGTGGTTCCCGCTAAAGCCAAGGCTTCTCTGATTGGCCCTTTAGATCAATCCTTGCAATGCTCTTTTAATATAGAACTGTGCATAAGCTCACTCATGTCTTTATTATGTTAAGACATAACAGCATGGTACAATACCATCGAGTCCATCTTCTCCATTTTCTCCAGGGCAAGAGATCTCTATCATCTGGAGATCAGTTTTAGAAGTGGGTTATCTCCAGGCTCCACCTGGAAGTTGGCAAATCTAAATAGCATTGTACCCTGCTGAGGTCCCTCACCTCTCTAAATTCCACTCTCCCCAGGCTCCACCCCCAAAATCTCCAAGTATTTCCCATGTTCAAATAATCCTGGGGGACAAAAAACTTTTACAGCCATTATGACTGTGATTATGACAAGATGTTTAACATTGTCAGGGGTAACTTATGGGAGATATTGTTTAATAAAAGGAGCTGAAAAAGCCCTGGCTCTGGTCAAGTCAGACTTCTTTAGGGCTAGGGATCACCAGTAGATTATTTCCAGCGGAGTGTAAAGCTCTTTGGGGGGCAGCCCAGAGGATGTGCATATCTCTTTCTCTTTCCTGCCCCAACATTTCCGACATCCTGCTACCTGGTAAGAGGAATACAGAAAACAAGACCCCAAAACAACTGGATGTAAGAAATAATTCTGGGTGGATTAAAAGCCTCTCTGTGATTTCTGAAGGGGTATAGTTTATGCTGTGGCTCAGTGGTAGAGCACTTGCTTGGCATGCAGAAGGTTGAAAGCACCAGGTAGTAGGTGACGTGAAAGATTTCTGCCTGAGACTCTGGAGAGCTGCTGCCAGTCTGAGAAGACAATATTGACCTTGATGGACTAATGGCCTGATTCAGTATAAGGCAGCTTCATGTAAATTTCTGACTGTGTATCTGTGCTAGATAAAAAAAATTTATCCCACCCATCCTCAGTTCTCCCCTCCATGTTTTAATCTCACAATATTCCTGTGAGGTAGACTAGACAGAGAACAGGGACTGGCCCAAGGTCACCCAGTGAACTTCATGGTAGAGCAAGAATTTGAACCTGGGTCTCCGCAGCCGTAGTATGATACTCCATTCGCTATTACAAACTTGTTGTACAGAAATAAGATGTTATGCCATTTTGAATTTTTTGGTTTAGTTTTCACTTAGATTCCCTCCCTGTTTGTTAAAAAAAAAAAAATGGTAGCTATGTACTCCCCTGCTGTACATGAAAAGAACAAATCTAACCAGATTTTTAAAAGAAAGGGGTGGAAGAATCGAATAGCCTCATGATTATTTAATGTCTCAAGGCTGTTCTCAGTACAATGTCTCAAGGCAGTCTATCATACATACCTTGGGTATCATTCTATTGCTGTGGAAAAGTCACAGCTAGGTTTAAAGGCTTGCTTTTGAATTGCATTTATTGTGATTTTAAATTGTTTTCAAGGAATGGCTGCTAGTGTGAGTGGCTAAAATACTGAACTAAGAACACGGAGACCCAGGTCCAAATTATTACTTTATCATGACGTTCACTGGGAAACACTGGGCCAGTCTGTCTTAACCTTACAAGGTTGTTGTGAGATTAAATTTGTGGAGGAGACACCCACATATTTTGCCCTGAGCTCCCTGGAGAAAGGGGAGGATAAAAAAAACAATAAAACAAACTAATCTCCTTTTTAATTTTAAAAATGTGTCATAGCTATATAATTTTTTAATGAACCATCTTTTTATGAAAAGGTATCTGTGCCTTAGGTATGTATACCTCAAATACTTTACAACTGCGTATAGCAATGGTCACTCAGATAATCCATTGCCAGTTAGAATTAGTCATATGTGATTTGAAACCTGGGTAGGGATGGCATTTCTCCCATTTGACCTTACTAAATGGTACTGATGCAAGCACACACAGTTGGTAGTTGATGGTTAGAACCAATGGGGCTAGCATTCTGGGTTTGGCCCAGTCCAAAGGACTTATAAAATTGGCTTGGGTTGTCCAGAGTGAAGCTATGTTTTTCCTAACATCCAGGGCTTTTTTTTGTAGAAAAAGCCCAGCAGGAACTCATTAGCATAATAGGCCATACCCAACAGCAGGAACTCATTAACATATTAGGCCACACCCTGACAGCACAGCTCATTCGCATATTAGGCCACACCCCCATGTTACCAGAAGTGTGGTCATCCAGCCACACCCACCTATTGCCTCTTATTCTCTTTACCTTGTTTGTTGTCAAAACGCAGAGCTTTTTGCATGTTAGGCCACATACCCCTAATTGTAGCCAATCCTAATGAGTTTCTGCTGTTGAGTGTGGCCTATTATGCTAATGAGTTCCTGCTGGGCGTGGCCAACTTGGGAGCCAGCCAGAACTCCGTTCCTGTGCGTTCCTGCCCAAAAATAGCCCTGCATCTGTCCAAATCTCTTTGGGAAAAGGGCATCCACTGAATAACTGGAGACAGCATGGGTGACCATCTCTGGATGTTTATGTGCTCAACAGCATCTGAAGGGTGAGCCATTGCTATAATAATGAATTCAAAATTTCTGTCTCTTTCCAACCCTCATCCAATGTATTGTCTGCTCACACACACACATGCCCACACACACCCTTCAATCTACAAGCAGTCTGAATTCAAGAAAAAAATATTACTAATCCAAATGGGTAGAATTGTCATGAATACATTGAACCTGCCACTGTGCCCCCCCCCCAAAAAAAAACCCTACACAGCATTTCCCAAAGTATAGGGAAAGTGTGCTATCTAATTTCCAAACAAAAAAACCCCAATGAGTTAATATGCCAAAATGTTACAAGTGCCTTATATCAGAATACAATACTTGATGCCTGATTCATGTATAAAATGGGGGTGGGGGGATGTAAATTATAATTACAAACATTCCTTTGGAAGAGGATATAATTCAGATTGTGTGAAAGACAAATATTTATTGAATATGTCCTTTTCTGTTCTCCCCACTCTCCCCCAAAAAAGACATTGTGGCAAGGATTTTTGCTGCTGTTGATTAAAAAAACAATCTTCTAAGAAATGAGGGGGGAGGGCAATCGAAAAGCTTCATCTCAGCTAAGCCAGCTGTTGGGATAAGTTTAACTGTTCACTTCTGATGCTGCATTTTCTCATTTACAAATGGTGAGAAAAAAAGAGGAGAAATCACAAGTCGGAACATACACAAAGCAGGAGCTTTCGACACTTAAGAGCACCTCTATTTAATTTCTCTTCCCCCCCCCTTTCTCAAACACACTGAGGAGGAGGGGGACGGGGAGGACGGGGGAGGGGGAGGAGAGAGAAAAGTGAGCTCACATTCACACATTGGTGAAGAGGCTGGTCTTGCAATTCCTTTGAATATTTTACTTTCAGTCAGTTTCCCTTCATAGTCATATACACAGACACATGCTGAGCTGAAGTGAGCCACAGCAATGGACTGCACTGGAAGATCTGAAATCTGATCACACACAATCTCTCTCCCTCTTATCTCTGTTACATACCTCTGCCTATCTGTATAGGCAGGCAGAGAGGGGGAAAGGAACAGTATCAGCCACACCATCACCCCCAACAGAACACCTTATCTCTTATTGCTGGATATACACAGGCACACATACACAGAGACAGACTCACAGACGTCTCTTTCTCTTCTCCTGGCTTCCCTGGAAGATTTTGCTGGCTGTTTTTCATGGAGAAAGTCCAAGGAGAAATGGAGATTGAGAGATGGGAAAGAAGCGAAGAGATGTCAGATGCAGAGAAAAAGGTGATTCAGGAGACATGGAGCAGAGTGTATGCGAACTGCGAGGACGTTGGGGTCTCCATACTGATCAGGTATTTAAAATGTTTTATAAGAAGCCAAAAATCGAAGTAAAAATTATTGAGGTCTGGGTGGTAGCAACTGTTTCTCTCAATGTAGTGGCTCTTTGGGAAAGATTTCACTGCATTTTGATTTTTAAAATGTTAGAGAAGAAAACAGAGGGGGGAAATACCTCTGCTATTGTGGCTGATGCAAATCAATACTTCTGTCAGAAAGGTCACCTTATTCTGTGTACATAAAGCAGGAGTTTCAGAGGATGGGATCATTGTACTGCATTCTGCTTTGCTATTCTTATTTAGCTTTTTTGCTAAAGAAATTACATATACACCAGATTCCTGGGTGAAATAATACAACTTACGAGCCAAGATAAATCCCAAACAGGGCTGCTGAAGCTTGTCGATACCATCTGCTTGCTAGCCGAGTTGCAGTGTCAGTATAAAATATAATGCCGAAGTTGTCTCCTGGGGCTGTCATGAAGGTTGCCAGCTGGAGGGTAAATCAACACAGGGTTTGTGGTGGCATTACTGTACTGGAATTGGCATGGTGAAAGTGCTGCATGGCAATGGATGTTGTGCATCGCAGAAATCTATTAGATAGGCAGTTGAAATAACCAGTGTGTTTATATGTGGTCATCCAGGTGGAACAAAAGAGGAAGGCAGACAAGACACTCTGTTTAAAATTGATGTGTTCCACAAACCAATAGAACCAAACACTTCACTTGCCTTGGTTCTAGTTGTTCCAGTGAGATTCCCCTGAATGTAAATATATCCTCTCAAGGGTTCTGTGGATTGTGGCCATCTCCCTGCTAGAAATCAGGGAGCTGTTTCAATATCTGACCTGGTTTTGTGTTTCTGAAAACTCCTGCAAGACTCTGGTTCTCTTTTTGGTTATAGGGAAGACCACTGCAGGCGACAGGAAAAATAGGCCCAAGCTAATAAGAGATAAGATGCAGGAGCAGCAAGTAATTGATTTAAGGAAAACTCACTTGACTTTTATTTAGAACTGTTCCAAATATAACTAAGGCTGGTTCTGCATCGGGCAGCTGCTCCACATTTTCTCAACACTGAGGAAAAGGTGCAGCTCAAAACCACATTCAAACACCACGAGCCAACACCATACTGATTGCAAAGTCACCCCTGAACAGCCATAAAACGGCCATAAATTTATGCAGGAGGTACCATAAAACCTGATGATCAAAGAAAGTGAAAGCAGCATGCAATGCAGAGGGTACCATAAAATCCGATGATCAAAGGAAGTGAAAGCAGCATGAATATAACAGTAGTACAACAGAATACCATTTTTAAGCAACCAAAATCTTTTTCTACACTTACAAACAGGCTCTTCTGCAAAGTTGCTTCTTCTCATAAATCTTCAGTTCCTAAAACAGCTGAAGAGGTTGGATTGGAGATAAAAAATTGCTCTTATTTTGAGGCAATCCTGCATTTTAAAAAGTTGTCCCAGAACTTCACATTTCTAGATAGCATAATGAACATCCTTTATTTTCAAACATTCAGTGGTGTAGCTAGTTTTTGGAATACTGACCTACTACACCAAGTTTTGACATCCACCTGTCCTATGACACCCTTCCACATAGAACCAGACACACACCTGACCACACCCAGCTCTTGGACCAAACTGGGCTAAACAGCACAGGCTTGTCTATAATGACCAAAAATCTTTGATTCCCCCCCCCGAGCAGTCTACATGAGGGTATTGGATAATGTTCAGTTAGCTGTGAAGGATACTTGTAGTTCGGGTGTGTTCAGTAGCCACACAGCAAAAATGCAACAAGATAGCAATCATGTTCCCAGGTAGATTTGAATAGTCATTCCTCAAAAATGTAGCTCTTACATTGTTCCACTTTACTAAATACACCAAAAATCGGCTACTGTTGCTGTGCAGAAGTGTCCTTTAATGATGATACATTGGTGAACTGTGCTGAAAATTCATGTTTTCTTATGGTCTACGTTCCTGTGCCGCTAACCTTCAACATAGGTTTCCTTCCTTATGGAACAGCAAACACTTCCAGATAACAAGTAGATGCAAAAAAAAATTAGTACTTTCTTACAACCACACACACACACATTCCATGATATTCCAAAATCACATTGGTCAGTTTTCAAGTTAGCCATTTGAGTCCTCGGTTATCATGTCTAACAGCTGTCTTTTGGTCCATAAATCATAACACGGGGCAGCCTTGCTAAAAGTTATGCTGATCCACTGACTCCATCTTCAAATCACTAGATTCTGGAAAGTTCGTTTTCACTGACTGACTTGCAATCAGTTGCAAATTATATCAGATTAAGATCATGTCAGCAACAGGTTTATTTCCTAATAAGCCTATACTAAACATACATCCGTACATGATAAACTAAGACAAGAGAAAGGGTGTCCTTTGATGATGCAAAACATAGTTTATGATGGAGTGCAAAACTGTATCTTCACTTAGTAAAGAAGTTAGATGATTTGTTTGTTGTGTGTAGTGAGAAGAATAGTTTCACTCTTCAGAGCAGTTGTATACCTCAGCACAAAAGCTGAGGGGAAGGTTCTACCCTCCCCTGCCAGCAGTTGTGCAAACTCTGTGGCAGAATGCTGACATATGTGTATTGACATTTTATATACACAATACATGACATATTGCTGGGTGTGACATGATTTCCATGTTGCTATCTAGCCTTTAAGAATGACAGCAAGAGAATTTGAGAAGGGGAGAAGAGCAAACTCAGATTTGTAAGCACAGGTATGCAGACTATCCTGGACAGTACCAGTTTCAGTTTCAAAAAGTTACGGTTTTGCTTATTTACTTCTCCTTTATATTACTTGTATGTGCTCCAGTCTAGCTCCAGTTATGTGTAGTTATGCTTAACTAGTTCTGCATTAGAATGAGCACTGGCATGTGCATCCCATCGAGAGTACTACAGAGCTGATCAACATCTGCACCTGAGTATATATTCAATGCGCATTTTGATGCATATTCATCTTCTCCTCCCTTCACCTAGTTTATGCAAGAGTTTGTGCATCTGGCTGTCAATTTTTTCTCTCTCTTGAAGGAGAATAAATGGGATAGATTTGGACATAAGGAAGGATTGTGATAATTGTCCACACTAGCAGAAGAACATCTGCATCAGAAATTAAACCTGGCAGATTACTGTGCAATTTGTACCTGACTGAATTTGTCTGGCGATAACTACTAGAGATTTCTAATATCACAACAGATAATATATATAAAAACTGGTACTGAATTCATTCAAGAAATATACAAAATGACTGCAATGACAGCACTCAGCTGAAGGAAAAGGAAGCTGATGAGCAATGGATGTGATAGACAGAAAGCACTGCAGCCTACCTTGTCTCTTGAATTACTCAGGCCATACTGAAATTGCTTTCCTAGTAGGGTAAGAGGGATGATGTGATCATCAAATGCTGTTTGTGAAATTGCACAAGAGATCTAAATATTTACTAGGGAAAGGAGAAGGAAGAAGAACTTGTGTCAGGATGTGAACTGGCAGTGTAATTTTACAGGTACCATTTTTATTCATTCCTCAACTTGTCCTACAAGAATTCTTCCTAAGAGTAGGATATTTTCCTGATTATGCCAACAGATAGCAGTTTGTGACACAAAAGGAAGAAATAAAACATTCAGGAGATATAACTATTTTGTTTTCCCCACTCTTCCTCCAAGCAAGTTACATGGTCCTTCTCTCCTCATTTCAGTCTTACAAGAACACTACAAGGATAAGTGAGGTTGAGAGAGAATTAATGGATCAAGATCACCCAGTGAGTGTTGTCTCCCCCAGTCTAGCCCAACTTTATGACCACTACTCCACACTGGCTATTATATTCTGCTTCAAGAAAAATGTGACAGAGAAGGCAGTGTGATATAAGTGCCAGAGTCTTTTCTTTAGCCAGGGAAAACCTAGAATTCACATTGCCATATATGTCCCAGAGAGCCTTGCAACCTGCGGATCACCATCTGCTGGTTATCCCCAGCCCAAGGAACATTCATTTAGCCTCAACCAGGGCTTTTTTGGCCCTGGCCCTGGTGGAACATCGAGATCGGGGCCCTTCGATAGCTAGTACAGTTTTGCAGGGCTTGCAAAATGAAGCTGTTCCACCAGGCCTTCAGGTGAGGTGGTGGGCATCCATTAGTTGGCCTCCCTGCTGCAGTTGCTGCAGTTTCTGCTACTGATAGACTGCTACTTATAAGATCTCTATAGCTCAGCTGCTGCCCAATTATTCCCAGTTTAGGATCACTGAACATGTAATTGCTGCTATGTCCATCTTTTAACTGTTTTAACTGGTTTTATTGCTTAATATTTACTTTTAATCGCTTATTGATTGTAAATTAGTGTTGGACCCGCCCTGAGTTCATTTGTGGGAACTGTGGGATATAAATAAATAGATTCCAATTTAGTCTCAAAACTTGATTTGAAATCAGTGCTTCCCACACCAGCCAAGTTTACCTCACAGAACTGTTGTAAAACTTGTAATGCATTTTAGATATTGAAAAATGTTATTAAAATGCTGTCATAAATAACAAACCGTAGCTAAAGCTTAATTCTATTGGCATTCCAAGGAAATGGAAGGTGTGTGTCTAACAAATAAATCTAACCATCTTATTAGCCAGAGGAATCAGCACTGATTCTATGCAAATCTAGGTCATATAAATTGGTTCAGCATGGTTTCAGAATAGATCACAGACCAAGAGGTATTTAGGTATCTTTGCTGTTCAAACCTATCAAACACTGATTGATCTCCAATCTTTGATTAATTGTGGACAAGAGCAGGGTACACATAGATCCGTTTTGCAGATGAAAAAGAGATCCATGCCTCAATTTATCAAAGAGAGCAGATAAGTGTTGAACATTCCTTTAGAATACCGAGTAGGAGCTGATGACTGGTGATCAATACCAGATCGACAATAGATGGAAAGGTCAAGGATTCCAAACATAGTTTTTAAAATTTCATAATAAATCAAAAACATCTTCAGGCACAAACAACCAATTTCCCCACAAGCTATTTATACTTGCAACAGTCCTGTTCCTGGGGAATAAATGGATTATATACCAATCTTTGTGATTTTGATAAATTAATGCTTGGAAGAACATATAGAAAAGGATTACCTCAAAGCAAGCTGCTTCAGAACTGCAGCAGCTTATCTCCATGTACACATACACTATGAAACTCTGAGGACACAGACAACACTACCTTATCATGAAAACCTACTGTTTGATTGCATAGTTTGTTCACAGAAGAAGACAGGCACATGTACTATTACTATATTCACTGAATATGTTCCAGCTCTTGGTCTATCTCAACAAGCAACTTAAATACTTGAGAACAATTTTGATACTGAGAGTTTGCCTGGTAATCTTCCTTAACAAATATAGGCGCTTGATTTTCTTCAAAGCCTTCACAAAAGATTTGATATCATAATGACATCCTCATTCAGCTATAATATTTTAAGGCGTAGTAGTAGTAGTAGTAGTAGTAGTAGTAGTAGTAGTAGTAGTAGTAGTAGTAGTAGTAGTAGTAGTAGTAGTAGTAATGTCTTTGGGTCAGTGTAAACATGGACTGATGGTACAGTCCTATGCAGAGTTTCACCACTCTAAGCCCTTTGAAATCAATGGTCTTGAACTGGAGTAACACTGCATAGCATTTCACTGTGGATTATATACACCAAGGGTGAACATGAGCAGTGCAATCCTAAACAGAGTTACACCATTCTTAGCCCACTGACTTCAATGTACTGTACAATTCCAACTGAAAATCATTTTAAAAGATCAGTTGAAAAGCTTGTATAGCTCCTAAACCCAGGGCTTAACTAAATGATGCAGCTGACAAAAGTTGTGTCAGGGGACCCTGACACGGCTCGCTGCCAATGTGCAAAGGGGGATTATGTCAAGAAGATGTGGAGCCCAAAGAAGAGACAAATAGAACCCTCTCACAGCTCTTTCTGCTACTGAAAACAACATGGGAGGGAAGCCTGAAGCCCCTTCACCTATCCAGAGCCCAGAGCCGCATTGAGCAGCAGAGAGCATTGACAAGGTGAGCCGCCCTATTCACATGCGGCTGTGAACTGTGCCAGGGAACCACACATGTGTCAATTGTGTCATTTGGATAAGCCCTCCAGACGTTGATTGTAAGCCAATTACAGCCCATTCTCATGCTGCACTGCATTCCCAATCCCAACCAGGAACCTGCATAGGGGAGCACACTCAGTATAAACAGAGGCAAAAAATACCCGATAGATACCTTATTGGTATTTATCGAGTATTTCCTCAGTCAATCACTGAGGTGCTTCGGCTATCCGAAAATGGCCATCCTGCAATGCCCTGCACAGTCGAGGCTCCGGCGGGCCAAGGCGCCTGGCCTTGCCCCTCCACCCGGCACCCCTGCCCACTCGAGGTGCCAGTGGGGGAAGCCGGCCAGGCTGACCCCTCTCCCCACAATGGGCGTGAGCCCAGCCAGGCAGAGGGTGTCACCCACTTCCCACCCACCCCAACTTGGGGAAGCAGCCCACATTCCCCCTCGCAGGGTTGAGGCCCTGGCGGGTCAAGACACCTGGGTTGGCCGCTCCCACCACCACCCACGGCCGAGCGTGACCCCAGCAGGACAAGCGGACCGGGCCCGTCCATCACCCTGCAATAAGCGGCAGTTCGGGTGGGTGGCTGCGGGCCTGCATCTCCTTCCCTGGACCCCTCTCCTCGGCCCTCCTGCTGTGCAGTTGAGGCTCCGGCGGGCCAAGCTGCCTGGCCTCGTCTGTCCCCCCGGCATCCCCGCCCAATCAAGGTGCTGGTGGGAGAAGGCAGCCAGGCTCGCCCCTCTCACCGCAAATGGGCGCGAGGCTGGCTGGGCACAGGGCACCATGTACTTCCCGCCCCCCCCCTCCTTGGGGAAGCAGTCCACACTCCTCCCCTGCGGGGTCGAGGCCTCAGCGGGGCAAGGCGCCTGGGCTGGCTGCTCCCACTGCCACCCCCGACAAAGTGAGGCCCCAGTGGGGCAAGTGGACCAGGCTCGTCCCTCTCCCTGCCATGGGCGGCAGCTCAGGCGGCTGGCTGTGGGCCCGCGTCTCCTTCCCCAGACCCCTCTCCTCGGCCCTCCCTCTGCGCACTCAAGGCCTCAGCGGGCCAAGCCGCCTGGCCTCATCCGTCCTCACCACGGGACGAAGGGACAGGCTGGGCCTGGCTCCCCAGCCAGCCTCAGGCGTGGTGACACGGCACCATCTCCCCTCATCCGCAGACCGCACAGGGGAGGCGCGAGGAAACAGGCCGCTGCTGCCTCCCTGCTTGGCCACCCCCAGTGCCTTTCCAGGCGGCTGGGCAGAGCCAGCGCATGTTGGCCTGGGCCTCCTCTTGGCTGGTGGCAGCTCCTGGCTGCCGTGGCTCAGCAGCGGTGGCATGGCCCCGTCTGGGGCCTGCAGGCCGAGTGAGGGTGTCTGGCCAGTGGAGCACGCGGCCCGGGCCGCGGCTCAAAGGAAACTGAGGGCAAAAGGGTGGCCACTGCCTCCGTTGGGCGGGAGGACAACCACACAGGCGGCAGCACAGTGAATGGAGAGAGACACCTTGTGAGTGACACAACAGGGCGCCAACCAATTCCGAAGCGTGTGGAATGTTCTAGAGAAGTGCCACCACCATTCGGCATTTATTTATAAGGGAGATGGGGACCATTGACTACGGAGAGACTATAATGGTCCTCACAGAGTATAATGGAGCCAAAAAAAATTCTGTAATTCTGAATATTTCCTGAATCCCAATGGGACCATATTTTTCAGGTTCAGTATATCCAAACCCAAAAAATACTGTGGTTTTGTGTGTGTGTGTGTGTGTGTGTGTGCACCCCTAGCCCTGCACACTTGGAAAGTGAGTTCCCAACAGCATGATACAGTATGAGTCAGGTCAGGGGAATACAGACCTAACGTTTTAAAGATTATCTCATGTAATTCATGCCTTATATTCACTAACTGTAGACAAATTTAATATTCAGACTTTGCTCATTTAAGTAAAGTTCTAATAGTCAAGTTCAGCCCAATCTGCACCTATTTAAATTCATGGATCAGGGCCACACTGACAGAAAACAGATAATTCTGCAAACTTGGGTGAGCCCCCAGGTTTTCAGGAAAAAAACAGAAAACATTGAAACAATACATGGGGGTTTAAATCTCCCCAAAAGATGCAGCTTGTCCGCACCTGTGAGGAGAAGCTGTCAGCAATGTTCCCTCTAAGCTGCAGAGCCTTGTGAGCAAAAATGCTACTTTGTGAGCAACTGGCATTACAGTTGTGAGCGGGCGATTTGACTAATGCATAAATTAGTTTGCTCTGGAGCCATCCTTCCTGAGCAAACACAAAAATGTGTGAGCCGGAGGCTAAAAACCTGTGAGCTAGCTCATACTAACTCAGCTTAGAGGGAACACTGGCTGCCAGGCAGACAGGCTATCAAGAGAGTTGCTGCTGTCGCTGGGTGGGGGGGGGGATCTGCCGGGTGGGCAACTGGGAGAGTCAGTGGCACTGTTGCTTTGAGGAGGGAGCTGCTGGGTGGGCAGCTGGGAGAATTTGTGCTGCTGTTAATGCAGAAAGAAAGTGTGATGGGGGAAAGGTAGAAAGAGTGAAAGTAGGCATAGGGGAGAGAGACAGAGAGAAATTAAGAGAAGGGTTGGGGGAAGGAGAAAGGGAGAGACGGAGAGAGGTGGTGGGGGAGGAAAAGGTAGAAAATGAGAGAATGAGAGGGCCACTACTGCAAGTTCCTTGCAGGTACCCACTTGTACTCTATAATATGTACGGTAGAATAGGAACTGTGGTACATTTGGACAGGTTATAAACTTGTCTATGATTGCATGAATTGAGGTACAAGTGTAATAAAAAGCAAAACAGTTATGTATGTTTCCAGTGTTTTCCATAGCCACAGATTCTCAATTACTCCTTCATTTTGGATTGTAATTTATTCACAAAATGCAAGCAAAACACTCAAACTTTGAAAAGAGTTTTGTTTTTTGAACATTTAAAATGTTCTGCACATGCACTTTCTCACACTGCTTCCTCCATATCCATGATCCATTATCTTCATGATATGCTTGAAAAACCAATTAAAACCACTATTTTAAAAAGGTGTTTTAGCCTTGCCCATTATGCCTGGCCTTCTCACTGTTCATTGAAACTGGATCTCTGTGAATGACTTCCTCCACTGTCTGTGTGTTTGAAACACTGGGGGAGGGGGCTTATAAAATAGAGAGGTCAATTCTGCATCTCTCAAGCTTCAGTTTTGTTTCTTTATAATTCACTTCACTGCTTGCCATAGTATTGGGGGGAGGGAATTCCTGAGGTGAGTGCATGGGGTGTTGGGAGTGAATGCTTACAGAAGCCATAACCATTTCTTTAAGATGTGCCCCAATGCCTTTTCCCATGGGAGCTGACCTTGGAGACTCTTCTGCCATGCTAGAATAGATAAGGTGCAGTATATCTGTCAGGTTTGCCATAGTGACCTAGGGACTGGATGATGACGTATGCATGAGATGTGGGGTGTTAATTGCCTTACCTGTAACTGAGGATTTTTCACAGGTTTTCTCAGTTCTGACACAGAGCATGTTTCCAAAAGTAAGCATATCTCAATAAACTACCACTGCTTAAGTGCATTGTGGAGAGTGTCTTAACTGGGAGACCTGACAGTTCTAGCATTCACTCCACATTTTCTCAACTGTGAGGAAAAACCACATTCAAATACCTCGGGGCAACACTGTACTGACTGCAAAGTCACCCCTGAATGGCCATAAATCTATGCAGAAGGTACCATAAAAACCGATGATCAAAGGAAGCGAAAGTGGCATGCAGTCTGGAGGGTACCATAAAATCCAATGATAAAAGAAAGTGAAGGCGACATGCAATGAAGTTCTGTTCCAATGTGGGTTTTGTAAAACAACAGAGGGAAGAGCCAATGCAGAATCGCCCAGAGTTTGCTGATTCTACTAGGGTGGAAAGTGAGGACAGCTGCATGGCTTGTCTTTCTGCTGTTCCAGCCTTGCCCAATGTGCCTCTGTGTCTGACTCCTATATTTGAGTTTGTTCGCATTATTGGGTTTATGTTTTCTCAAGCTGCCTGCACAGAACTGTGGATGGATACAGTCAGTCTGCAGCACGTACCAGCATGCTGAATGTCACTGACTCTGCAAGCACAAAAATAACACATGCGCTCAATATAGTTGGTTTTAAATCGAGTGTGATCTGCCCAGGTGACCCTGGGGCATACATGATCCAAGCAAGCCTGTTAATTGTGAGTACGCATCAGTAATGGCTACCTGGGTAGCCACCACACTGACTGCTGCTACTGCACAGCTGTAGAGTTAGTCAAAATGGTGCTGGTTTAAACTGTGAGCAAGTTTACAAGAAAAACATATGAGGAGTTCAGCTAGACATGAAATGGGCAAGGTAAGTTCAAATGTCCACTGAATTTTTTGTGAAGTTCATAGTATGAACATAAGAGATGGATGAGACCACAGATGATTTGTAGTGCACAGGCTTTGGTTGCTCTGTCAACCCAGAGCTGGCAACCCTGCCAGTGGGTGCAACAGGAGAGCCTCGTTTTTTTACTGCACAGTTGCAAACAGTAGCATGGGTGAGAAATGGGCTTTACCAATCTGGAACATTTAATTTTCCAGCAATTAAGATGGTCAAATGAAGGGAATATTTCTGTCTTTCTAGAGATACAGTTCAATTTCCCGTGTGTGTGTTGGGGAGGAGGCTGGAGCAAAATTCAAAGGCCTAGTTTTAGACTGAAATGCAAAAGAGCAATGTAGTAGATTCTAAGAACATTTTTGCAGTTACTTTATTTCTGGGCAATCATAAATGTAGTTGCTCATGTGACATAACCACACATGGTCTAAAACAAGGGACTGCTCTCACTGCTTCCCTCTTCCCCAGCAATCCTGTGCAATCTCTGCAAGTGCTTCTGAAATGAATGGGGAATTTTCATCTATTTATATTGCACTTTTATAATCCCACCCTTCGTCTAAAAAGGCAGCATATATTGCTCTTCCTGCCTCCAATTTAGCCTCATCATAATCCTGTGGAGTAGGTTAGGCTGAGAGTGTGTGATTGGCTGAAGCACACCCAGCAAGTGAGGGTGTGAACCTGAGTCTCCCAGATCCTAGTCTAAAATGCTAACCCTTACACCACACTGGCTCTGTGATGGAGGAAAGTAACAAGCATGGCCTCCTAAAGATAAGCATTGGGAATAGTGCTAGTAAACTTTTTAAAATTAATGACCTGAATTTAAGGGACGAGGCTAACCAAGACTGTAGATGACAACACATTATTTGGAATAGTTAAATCCAAAGGTAACTGCAAAGAGCTCTTGAGGGATCTCTTCAACCTGGGCTAATGGGCAAAAAAGGGTGAACTCGGGGTACCCTGAGTGGTGGCAGTCTACAGGAGGATGATTTGTGCGTATGTGCCATGGTGACCCCACCCCACCCCTGCACTGGGTTTCCAAGGCAAGAGAGCAGAGATGGTTTGGCATTGCCTTCTGCTGCATAACAACTGTGTCTTTCTTGGTGGTCTCCCATCAAAATACTAGCTGTGGCTGATGCTGCTTCATTGTGCATCTCTGATGAACATGGACTAAACAGGGCTATTCAGGCTGCTCAACAGAAGAGATACCTTAAAACCTCAGGAAGAAGATTTGAGGAGGAAGGGGTTTCTCAAAAGGAGCTGGTATTCCACACAACCAAGCACCTTGGCTGACAGCTCTCTTGGCTGCTTGCTGTCTTGGAGCAAGTGGCAGAAGGTGAGGAACCCCAAGGGGATCATGATGTTCTTGGCATTCTATAGAAGAGCAAAGTGATGCACACTGTGTAAAACTTTCAGATTTCACATATATGCAGGCGGGGTCTGAACTGGCATTACTTCTTTGAAAAAAAGATTTTGAGGTCATGGTGGATGCCACACTGAAAATGGCAATTTGGCATATAGTACAAAAACAACAAAAATTCCATATTGGGAATTACCAGGAAATGGGGTTCTGGCTTTTAAAACAGATATTATAGTACTGGGAATAGTATAGGAAAGAGGAATCAAAATGATCAAGGGAGGTGAAGAGCTTTCCTAAAGACTGTGTTGTTAGACCTTTTTCATTTGGAAAAATAAACTAAGCGGAGTACTACAGATGTTTAAAAATTATAAGTAGTAGGGAGAGTGATTTTTTCCCCTTCCTGTAATGCAAGAATTCAGTATCAACTATTGAGATTAAGCATCAATAGGTTCAGCAGAACAAATTACTTTTTCACACAGCACGGAGGATGTTGCAATGGTCACAAACATAGAACCAAAGTAGATGCTACTTTATTTATGAGTTTGCCACAGGGACACGGCCATACTGTAGCTGCAAGTGGCTGTAGCAACTCATGTGTAAAAAGCAGAAATAGGCCTGATTCTGATCTGGACAGCAGTGCGGGAAGAGGCTCTCCTGGCTCTCCTCTCCACACCATTTTCCGCAGACAAAATGGCCGCAAGAGCAGGTGTTATTTGCCCTGTTGACAAATGCCTGCTCTCACAACTCCCAGGCTGCTGGAAATGGCATGGGGGCACGTTAGGAGCTCCTCCTCTCCCCGCACTGCTGTCCTCATCAGAATTGGACCCATCTGCAGTTTTTGCACACAAGTTGCCATGGGCACTTGCAGTTGCAGTATGACTAAAAGTCCCTGTGGCAAACTCATGAAAAAAGTAATGTCCACGTTTGACTCTCAGATTGCTATCAGATGCCTACAGAATAGATTGATCAATTTATTTTAGCCAGGATAGGAGCCTCTAAAGAGCCTCTGAATATCAGATGAAGGAGACACTTGGTCACATGAGCAATTTGTACTGATATAGTTGTGTTATCTTTGCGGACGTAAAGAGCACAATCAGACAACATCTGCCTTCTGTGCCCGTTGTTGGCACCCCACTTTGCCTCACTTTGGAAATGGAGTAATCAGGCACCAGGGAAAGTCTGGTATTTAGGGATGCCATGCCAGCACTTCCACTCTGCATTTCCAGCTGTCTGAACACTCTTCTTGTGAAGTCAAACCATTTGCGAAGTCTGAACCTTCCCTTCCATTTTTGCCTCCTTTGCATAATCCCATAATTGTCCCTCATGTTGGCAATCACCTTGGACAAGTAGTCATTCTAGATCAGAAGTCCCCAGGGGAGTTGTTTTGAGCTACAACCTCCCCCCAGCCCCTCTCTCCTGTTTCTGCATCAGAGTCTGAGAGCATCACATGATTCACAGAAGGGTAAATGCACTGAAGTCAATGGAACTACTGTCATTTAAATCTGAACTTTACCCCCCCCCCATGTATTCATAGAATCGTAGAACCATAGAGTTGGAAGTAACCTCCAGGGTCATCCAGTCCAACCCCCTGCACAATGCAGAAAATTCACAAATACCTCTCCCCCAGTGACCCCTGCTCTATGCCCAGAAGGGGGGGGACCTCCAGGATCCCTGGCCAAACTGGCCTGGAGAACAATAGCTTCCTGACCCCCAAAGCGGCAATCAGCATTTCCTTGGGAGTGTAAGAAAGGGCCACAAGAACTAAGCACTGAGGCAACCCTTCCTGCCCTCCTTTCTCATGATCTGCCTAAGTTCACAGAATCAGCAGTGCTGTCAGATGGCCATCTAGCTTCTGTTTGAAAACCTTCAAAGAAGGAGAGCCTACCACCTCCCAAGGAAGCCTGTTCCACTGAAGAACAACTCTAACTGTCAGGAAGTTCTTCCTAATGTTTAGCTGAGAACTCTTCTGATTTAATTTCAACCCGTTGGTTCTGGTCTGACCTTCTGGAGCAACAGAAAACAACTCCATATCATCATCTATATGACAGCCCTTCATGTACTTGAAGATGGTTATCCTATCACCTCTCAGTCATCTCCTCTCCGGCTAAACATACCCAGCTCAGTTTCCTCATAGGACTGGGTCTCCAGACCCCTCACCATCTTCATTGCCCTCCTCTAGACACATTCCAGCTTGTCTATATCCTTCTTAAATTGTGGTGCCCAAAACTGAACACAATGCTCTAGGTGAGGTCTAACCAGAGCAGAGTAAAGCGATACCATCACTTTGAGTGATCTGGAGACTATACTTCTGTCGATACAGCCAAAAATTGCATTTGCCTTTTTAGCTACCCCATCACACTGCTGACTCATGTTCAGTGTATGGTCTACTAAGACCCCTAGATCCTTTTTGAACATACTACTGCCAAGACAAGTCTCCCCCATCCTATAATTATGCATTTGATTTTTCCTACCTAAATGGAGAACTTTACATTTATCCCCATTGAAATTCATTTTATTTGTTTTAGCCCAGTTTTCCAGCCTGTCAGGATCATCCTGTATCCTGACTCTGTAGACTACCATATTTGCTACCCCTCCCAATTTTGTGTCATCCTCAAATTTAATAAGAATTCCTTCTATTCCTTCATCCAAATAATGTATAAGGATGTTGAACAAAACAGGTTCCCGGGATTCCACTTGTTACTCCTCTCCAAGAGGTTTCCAAGGAAGAAGGCTGAGAGGGGCTGGAGTACTTGGCAGAGAGATTGTGGAGCTGTCAAAGAGGAACCAGAGCTTTGGATACATGCTTATGCACATGACTGAAGGACCCAAAAAAAAAAAAGATAATGCCACAACAATCTGAACAATTGACCATGGGGTGAGGGCACAGTGAAACCAGTTCAGGGTGGGATGTCTGATCAAAACTTCCCACAACTATTTAAACCACCACAAATAGAGGCATAGCCAGATCGAGCCAAGCCTCCAGTGTGACCACAGCCATAATGGGAGAAGCATTCATGTCCTGCTTATAAGCTTTGTGAGTTCTAGCCACTGTTGCAAACAGGATGCTAGTGACTCAGTGGGCCTTTGGGCTGATATAGCAGGGGTTCTTCTTAACAGAACAGCCTGGATAGTCCAGCTTAGTTTGAGGTCATCAGATCTCAGAAGCTAAGCAGGGGCAACCATAGTTAGTACTTGGATAGGAGACCACCAAGGGAGACTGGGGTTGCTATGCTGAAGAAGGTGATGACAAATCATCCTTGTTTGTCTCTTTCCTTTAGATGGCTTTGTCATGAATAGGTTGCAACTCAATGGTATTTTTTCTTCTTCTTAATGGAGTGTTGGAAGAAACAAAGAGGGGTGGGGGATTGGGGAGACAGGGAAAGAAAAGCCACAAGGGAATGCTGCATAAGAAAACTTCCCCTCCTTGCTTCCTTCCCTTCACTCTCCTTGGTACTATCCTAACACATTCATGCACACCCTCAAAGCAGGATGTCTGTGATCTTGAAACTGATATTACCTGCAATAGCAGCACTCACCCAGCTGGCTTCCTCACTCATGCCTACATATTTCACAGCTGGATACTTGATAATCACTCCCCTCCAGGAGAACTAGGTCATGGGGAGAGGCTGTTGGAAGGAACATCAAGAAGGAAAGTAGTCAGAACGAACGTCAAAGAGGAAAGCAGCCAGCTTGCTTTTGCAGGTTTTTCCCCCCCATCAGTAAATAATTCAGCAACTCGGCTACTATAAGTTTAGAGGAGTTGTCTGTGTCACTGGATCACCTGCGCCACATGTCAGCATGCCAAAAACAAACTCAAGCAGCAGGGGAGCTCAGTACAGAGATGGCTGTTGCTGTGCTGGACCCTGGATTCAAATGCTTCTACGGTAGCCATAGATTGTGTAGGTGGCCACTTTGTCAAGGCATTGCCTCTCAGCTTTCAAATGCACAGAGATACCATCTTGTTCATGGGGTTGTGGGGATAATTAATGAGAAAAGGATTGTTAATGCATGTTTCATGCCTTATACATTACTAGCCTGATACCCATGCTTCGCTATGGTATTTAAGTTCTGTAAATCCAGTTATAATACTGATGACGTGAAGTCTGAAATGTAACATTTGTTGTAGGAATTCTAATGGAGAAGATTGTAGTGTAAAAAATAGTGAGACATACATACTTTTTTCTCTCAACTGAAGGACCTCTTTGTAGACTGCTGGGGCAGGCTCCCTCGTGGCTTTAAGCACCCTGCAACTGCTGCTGCACCTGACAGACAACTGCCTGTTAGGTGTAGGAGGTGGAGGGAGGGTGTTGGAAGCTATCAGAGAGGCTGGGCCAGCAGCATCACTAAGGTGATCCTGCTGGGGCAGCATCCCTGATGGTTTAAAGTACACTGGTCCTGCTCCTACACCTGAAAGACACCCGCCTGTCTGGTGTTGGGGAGATTATGTTTAAAGGAATCAGGGAGGCTAGGCCAGCAGCACGCCTAAGGCAATCTTGCTGAGCAAACCTCCCCGGCGGCTGTAAGCATCCCACCTCCTCTCCTACACCTGACAGGCAGCTGCCTGTCCAGTGTAGGAGGGGGAGGACTATTAGAAGTCACTGTGGAGGTGGGGCTGCACTTGACAGACAACCGCCTGTGAGGTGTAGGAGGTGGGGGGAGTGTGTTGGAAGCTATCAGAGAGGCTGGACCAGCAGCATTGCTAAGGTGATCCTGCTGGGGTAGTGTCCCTGATGGATTAAAGTACGCTGGTCCTGCTCCTACACCTGACAGAGACCCACCTGTCTGGTGTTGGGGGGATTATGTTTAAAGGCATCAGGGAGGCTGGGCCAGCAGCAGGGCTAAGGCAGTCTTGCTGAGCAAATCTCCTCGGTGGCTGCAAGCATCCCACCTCCTCTGCTACACCTGACAGGCAGATGCCTGTCCAGTATAAGAGGGGGAGGGGAAAAGAGTATTAGAAGCCACTGTGGAGGCAGGGCTGGCAGGATCACTAAGGCGTTACTGCTGGGGAAGGCTCCCTCATGGCTTTAAGCACCCTGCAACTGCTGCTGTACCGGACAGACAACCGCCTGTTAGGTGTAGGAGGGGGGGGAGTGTGTTGGAAGCCATTAGAGAGGCTGGGCCAGCAGCTTTGCATCACCTCACAGGTGGTTGGCCACTCGTGATGTCCTCAACTGTCCTATAACTGGTTTTTTTTTACCCTAGAGGACTGAGCTCTGCAGCTGACCAATCAGAGAGTGCAATGGTGCAAGGAGGCAGCAGCCTGGGAGCCACATAGGAATCAATAGGGGGAGCACATTTGACCCCTTTTGACTCCCTTAGGGGTCAAATTTCTAAAAATCCCTTCTTAGTGAGCTTCTACGTCACGGTAGGAGTGCTCTCGCCGAATTTGGTGTCTCTAGGTCCAGCGGTTTGGCCTGGGCGTTGAATTCATGTTGAGGGGGCTTTCTTGTATGTAGATAGATAGAAGGGGTATAAAATTGAAAGGGTATTCCTTAAGAAAGGGAGTTTCCCTCCACAGACCATTCAGGACTGTAGTATATTCAACACCCACAAGCCACATGGAGGCTACAGATTCCCATTAATTTGTCAAGCTGTCCAAATAATATGCTGGGAAATTTTAGCATTTGTGTGGGAGCATGGGAAGCCCAAGTCCAAATGAAAGCCCACAGGGATTGTTGTGAATATCCTACGGACTTTCACATTGCTTTTTCTTGGGGGTGGGAGGGTTACTTATCCTTTTTTTCTAATTCAATACAAAATTGTACAGCCAACAGTAGTAGTTACAACTGGATGCAGATGAACAGAACTGTGAGTATTTCATGTATATGCAATTAGACAACCAGTACATAAGTTAAAAATAATACATGTGTACAATGAGGGTGTTGAGGAACTGAAGAATGAGAATATCAAGAGGTATCTGATATTAAGTGTTTAGGCATGATTCTTTAATGTTAGGATGTCCATCAGCCATGTGCTCCCAGGCCAGCCAGGCCAGGCTTGGAGTTGCCAGAGACCTACTGAGGAATGCCTGTCTGTCCACCTCTCCTTTGAGGCTAGGAAGGGCATTCAGTGCCACTGACTCAGAGATCTCTGACCTGTCCGACCTCCTATACCCCCATTCACTTTTAAGAAACTGAGAGGGGAGGCTATCCATCTCTTGTGATCTCCAGGGATGCAATTCGGGGGGGGGGAGGGACTTGGGAGCTGCTGGTGGCAATGGTAAGTTCACCCCCTCCCTGCCAGCAGGTCCAATTTGCCCCCATGTTGCCCCCCACAAAAAATTACTGGCTACAGGGCTGTTCACAGCTATTGGGATCCATCCATAGATCCATCCAGGCATACCTAAACAGAGTTACACTCTTCTAAATCCACTGAAACTGATGGGATTAGAAAGATTAGTAACTCTACATAGGATGGTGCTGCATATCTACTATATACTTAGAATAACAGTAGAGCTTGAGGAAGATTCACAGTTGAAACAGGTGTAAGTCACAAATATAAAGAAGACTGAAAAATAAATGCTAATAAATATTATACAAATATAGCCTAGTGTATTGTCAATTCTTGCAGGGTGAAACATTCATAAATAAACCATTAGTGATAATGTCATATCAAAAATTCATAATACATCATTACAAATAAATACAAATATCATAAGTCCAAGTCTACAACTCCTATTCCAAGTGCACAAGTTCTAACGAAAATTTGAGATAAGTCTTTCGTTTCAGTTGCTTTCTTCAGAGATGGACTGGTGTTGTGTTCAGTAATGGACTACTATATATTGCATACTGGTATTTCACTTCTCCAATGTCAATTTCAAATACAGTCAAGGTTCAAGTCGCAGAAAAATAGGTTTCAAAGCAAGTTACCAATCACATTTTCAAAGTGAGTACAATCTCCTTCATTTCAAAGTTATAGGCTATATTCTATACCAACTTTGAAATGAACTTCTAGTCCATCCCTCTTCCAATGGTGTGTGCAAGATAAATCAGTGACAAACCCTATCTGGAATCCTGGTGTACAGGGAAAGCAGAAATCATGCATTGTCTCCCAATTCCAGTTCAATGACATATTGTGCTTTAGTGTGAAAAGTGGTGGCAGCTAACTAGCTCACTGGCTGCAAGAGGAGCAGGGATCAGAGTCCATGTGATCCAGTGGCAGCCCCTTTGAGGCTTGTTCCTATAGCAGCAAACCACGCTTTATCATTACATATGAATCATACCACTGGCTTAGATGTACCATCTTAGGTCAATGTAGATGCTTTTCTTTTTACCTTTATTAAATGGGTTAATGTTGCCATACTGCAGTCCTGATTCCGTCTCTCCTCCTCCAACACAAAGATAGGGTTGCCAACCTCCAGGTGGCACCTAGAGATCTTCTGCTATTATAATTGATCTCTAGATGACAGAGATAAGGTCCCCTGGAGAAAATGGCTGCTTTGGAGGGTGGACTCTTTGGCATTATACCCTGCTGAGGTCCCTCCCCTCCCTAAACCCTGCCATCCCCAGACTGCACCCCCAAAATCACCAGGTATTTCCCAACCCAAAACTGGCAGCTCTATACACAGATGCTACTAAAATAATCTTAAATGGTAACTCCAGTCAAGGATCTCAGTGTCCCTTTAGAATTTGCGATAGATGGACCTTATTAATCTGTACTATTCTTTGCAAATATGTTTGGGCAAAGTGTAACCAGTTAGGACCTGGCACTCTAGATTCATTCCTTTGGGAGGTTTATCCCAGATGTGTAATAAATACCCCATATGTGTGGTATAATATGAATTGAATTGGGCAGCCCAAAGAAAATATTTATTATCTGAAGGCAGGGAAGAAACAATTGTTCATCCTATCCAGAACAGGACATTCCAAGCAGGAAGTTTAAATTACAGGGAGATAAATTTCAATTAAACATTAGGAAGAACATTTTGGCTGCAATCCAGCACAGAGTTAAATTCACTTAAGTCCATTGATTTCAGAGCTGGCTTGTGGCCTTTAACTGTAAAAGCAGCCAAAGAATAGTAGAAAGAGTTGTGAAGGGAGGTTGTGCCTCAGAATGGAATCAAAGTCAGTACCTAAAATTGTCAGATTTGGATATATGTCTTCAGTTCACTGTGGGCGCATGTTGTGAACAAGTATACATTACTGCATTATACTGTATTATTATATCAAAAGGATAGAATATAAAGAGAGAGACAGCATTTTAATGTACAAAGGAATTGTTTATCCACGCTCATGACAGCTTGGTAAGTCACAGAATGGTAGCCATTGTAATTAAAAAAAAATAGCCACACAGATGTCCCAAATACTGTTACCTCAGAGGCTAATGATACATTACACTGGGCAAAAGAGTTCACAATCACTTCAGAAAGACTTCTTTATCATTTGATAAGAAGCAAGCTAAACAGAGAGAGATAGTGATGTGGCCATGGTCACCAGGGGATGTGTAGACTCTTAGTTATGACAGTTATACACTTGGGTATTTTATAGTGTATACAAGTGCTGAGAAGCTGTAGTTGTAGAAGTAGTAGTAGGGGGAAATCACCTGAGTTTCAGGGCTGGCTGGGCAGTATTTAGAAGTTGGGTCTTCCTTGTTTAAGCCCACCCAATTGCCTACTGCTGTGCCACTCTGGAAGTGCGATCCTAAATAGAACTACTCCCTTCTTAGACCCATCGACTTCAATGGATTTAGAAGGACGTAACTCTGTTTCTGTTTACACTGTGGCTTCCCTTAGATAACAATCCTTACAAAAACTGTAAGCAAGACTCTCGGGATGTGGGCAGGGAAACTTGCAAGGTACTTTCAGTCACTTCCCTTAATTTGGAATGGGTGAGACTAGGGATGGGCATGAACTGGCTGATGAACTAAATTTCATCATGAACTTTCGCCTGTTGGGGGTTCGCGAACTGAAGAACCATGATGAATTACCATAAATGTTGGCGCAATTCATGGTGGCTCATGATGGTTTGTGAAGAGCTGAAAGCAGGGGTTTACTCCCGCTTTCTGCTCTTCACAAGAAACAGCTGAGCAGCTGGGAGTGCCCTACCAATCAGCTGTTTGGTTTAAATGGCTGGGAGCCATTTAATGAGAATTTTCTCTTGCTGCCTCTGAATTTCATGAGTACTCTGTTCAAAAGTGAGAATGATGCAGGGGTAATTTCATAGAAAAAGAGGTGCAGGAGCTCATTAGCATAACTCATTAGCATATCTTATTTGCATATGCCACACACCCTGACATCACCGGAAGTATGTCAGAAGGCAACACCCACCACTAGACTGTTTTGGATTGCTAGCCATGGGGGGGGGGAACGTGCAGATCTGTCCTCTCAGAGGAGGGAGAGTTTGTACCTGAATAAAACTTGGTCTTAAAGGTGCCACTGGACTGTTTTGGACCGGGGGGCGGGGGGGAGCTCTGCAACTTACCTGGCTGCTTCTTGCTCTGACTGAGGGCTGCTGGGAGCAGGGGGTGGGGCTTGTTGCATGTGCCCGCCCCCTGGGCTCTTTACTGCCGGAGCTCTGCTCCTGTGCGCTCCTGCAGGAAATGACCCCTGGAATGATGGTGCTGTTGGGGTGGTGACCCTTTTCTGGTCTCAGAGACAGCAACTACACCCACACTCGAGCTAGCCCTGGGGAAAGAACTGCCCAGCTGGTTCTTACTTAAAGGCTGTGTGTACTATTTAAGACAATGACAGAGTGTTTCAATGGAATCAGAGGAGTCCTGGGGGCTCTAATACAACTCCCAGTTAGCTTATGTGCTCCTTTACCGTGCAGAAGTCCAGGGCACTTTTCCCCCCATGCATGATGCTGTCAAAGTCAAGCCAGAAGCACAATAGGAGTTTTCCAGTCCTGGGTTCCTGGACTTGGGTTGTTGGGAAGGGGCTGGGGGCTAGAGCTGAAGCCAGGCTTGGCATGTGTTCAAATTCCTTCTCAGCCATAGAACTCACTGTGTGGCCTTGGGGAAGTCAGTCTCTCCTAGGCTAAACCATCCTCACAGGGTTGCTGTATAGACAAATGTGTGCCATCTTGAGCTCCTTGGAACAAGGGCAGAGTATAAAATAGGCAGACAGACATAACTTCTGGCAACACCAACATGAAGAAAACAGCTAAGTAACTGACAACTTCCTTTTGTAAGAGAACCTTCATCATAAGAAAACAGAATATCTCTTCCCCTGGAAAACTAGAGGCCTCAGGCCTGTAGCCAGAAAATCTTTATGGGGGGGGGGGAGAATGAGTGCAGTGGTGGTCAGCCCATCATTATTTATATGCTTTATTATTTATTTACCAATTTTTTACTTGAGACTCAAGGTAAATTACATGATATAGAGCATTGTAATCAAACAGCATGAGAGATCTGATAAGCAATGCAATAGGACTAGGCTTACAAAAATGCAAAGAAAAGTATCCAACATGCTATGTCAAGTAATGCAAAAAATTGAATGACAAAAAATGAAAATAATGCTGTAAGAGCATGGTAGAACAGATAACAAATCAATAATATATATAGAATGCACTGTGGCATTGACTACAGTCCTGTTCTGTATAAGCTTTATAAAAATGCCCTCCCAAGCAACTGTTTTACATAGTTTGCAGAATTAAAGAAGTGTGAGAGCCTCCTTCCAGTTACTAAAACCCGAAACTGTAAATTCAACCTTCTTTTCTCTGTAAATCACTAACTCAAGGCTTCTAATGGTGCCACCCAACAGATGAGAAAGATCAGCAACTGCCCATACACACATAATTTTTGTTGTGGCTCCCATTTGTAGAATGGCCTTTCTGAGGAAGTTAGGAACGCTTCCACACTTTTGTCATTCTGCCAACTATGTAAAACAGAATGGTTCAATAGGGCATTTTAATAAAGGTAATAGGGCTATAGGATAATGGAATGGTAATATCATTTTCCACATTGTTTGACATACCATGTGTAATTATTTTAGCTCTGTTTCAAATTGTTTTAGATGTCCCATGTGAATTATTGCATTGACTTACACTGTGTAATCCATTTTGAGTCTCGGTGAGAATGGTAGACTCTCTATAAGTATAAAAGCCACTTGGGGTGGCAAAGTTCTATGCCCAGCAAAATCAGTTGGCTCCCTGATATGTCACTCAGAAGCTGTCCCTATCCACTAGCTGCGTTGACTGAGTTCTCTCCCACCCACTGCAGCCTAGGCCACTCTTCTCTGATTGGGCCAGCATTTCAAGGTCATTTGCATATGGAAGCTGATTGGACTTCATTCCGCACCTCAAACTCCCCCCCCCCCACAAGACAGTTGGAACTGTCAGTTGCTTATGCAACCTGGTGTATTCTGAGGTAAAATATGTCCTCACAACACTTCCCTTTCAAAAGAAACAAACCCAATAACACAACCATGCCACACCACAAAAAAGACAGATCACACCACAAGCAGAATACTACAAGGCAAAAAAAGCTCTGGTACTAATTCAAAGTGCTGGGGATGAGTAGTGTTCTGGCAGAGGACGCTGTGAGTGTAGAAAATGATTTTTCAACAGAGTAGTGTTTTGGAAAAATTTTAGGAATTGTTTGGTGCATTTACCATGGGGCACCCATCCAGAACCTCTGGCATTTTCTCACTCTGCTGGCATCAAAACCAATTTAAGGCAAAATAGAGATATGGAGACTTTTCCATCCTCCTTTGCATCAATTTGTCTTTGTTGATAATGGCAACCCTAGGCCTGCCAGAACTCTCAGGGTGACTTCATGCCTCCTGAATGG
>NW_015172016.1:323148-412099 GCF_001447785.1 Gekko japonicus | reverse complement strand
GTTACAATTGATCTCCAGATGACAGAGATCAGTTCCCCTGGAGAAAATGGCTGCTTTGGAGGGTAGACCCTATGACATTATACCCTGCGGAGTCCTTCCACCACCACCCCAATGCTGCCCTCCACAGAATCCACCTCCCAAATCTCCAGGTATTTCCCTACTTAGAGCTGGCAACCCTACTTCCCCCTCAGTGCCTGTTGGTAGGCAACCAAGCTTGGTCCTGTCACCTATTTTGGCCTTTGGGAGAAAACTCATTGAGGCCAGTCCTGATAGGGTTGCCAACTCCAGATAGTAAATTCCTGGAGATTTGAGGGATGGAGCCTGAAGAGGGTGAGGTTTCAGAAGGGGTGGGACCTCAGACAGGTACAATGCCATAGACTCCACCCATCAAACCAGCCATTCCATCCTGGGGAACCATTTTGGTAATCTCCAGGTGGGGGCTGGAAATCAATCAGAATTACAACTGCTCTCCAGGAGGGAGGGGGGAGAAGATGGAAAGCTGAAGTCAGGGGGCAGGTAATGGTAGGTTGACAATTGGCTGGGAGGGTTGCCAACTCCAGGTTGGGAAATTCCCAGAGATTTGAGGGGTGGAGCCTGGAGATGATGAGGTTTGAGGAGGAGTGGGGTCTCAGACAGGTTCAATGCCATAGACTCCATCCTCCAAACCAGCCAGTTCCTCATGGGGAAACCATTGTTGCCAATCTCCAGGTGAGGGCTGGAGTCAACTCCCAGGCTGCTGCCTCCTTGCACCCTTGCACTCTCTGACTGGTCAGCTGCAGAGCTCAGTGTTCACTACAGTCTTCTCCATTAGAATTCCTACAACAAATGTCACATTTCAAATTTCACATCATCAGTATTATAACTGGATTTGCAGAACTTAAATACCATAGTGAAGCATGGGTATCAGGCTAGTAGTAAATAAAATAAAGTGCACAGGATCAGGCTGTGAGTAGGATTCTTTTCTAAGTGAACAAACATTGGGTATAGCAAAGTGGCCTGATCCTTGAGGTACCCACCGGTGGGATCCTTTCCCAGCAACTTTCCATCTTCAAAGTAAACACCAGAAAACCTCCCCCCTGTGAATGAGATTCCTGCAGGTTAGCATATATTAGCAAAAGAAGATTTGTGCTCACTTACCTCTGGACCTAAATTCCTTATGATTTGTCTCCTGGTCTGTCAAAATAATTTCTCGAGCAATAACAGTTCTACAGGACTATTGTGAAACACTGTCCTGTTCTCTCTGTCTTTTTCTTGACTTTCTTCTGAGCCTGCTACAACACCTTTCTATCCTTTCATTCCTTAATCTCTCACTTTACTCCAACAAGATTTCACTTCCCCCATCCCTGCAGGCTTTTAAAATCAAAACTAATATGTTAGCCCACACCCCCACTTGCCACGTAAATATGGTACCCAGGCCAGATCAGGGCCAGAGTTGTCACAGGGCAAATATACCCCTCTCTTTGTGCAGTGCCAACCAGTGTTCCCTCTAAGATGAGTTAGTGTGAGCTAGCTCACAGTTTTTTGGCCTCTGGCTCACACATTTTTGTCTTAGCTCAGGAAGGATGGCTTCAGAGCAAACTAATTTATGCAGTAGCCAAATCGCTCACTCACAACTTTAATGCCAGTGGCTCACAAAGTAGAATTTCTGCTCACAAGACTCCACAGCTTAGAGGGAGCATTGGTGCCAACCAGCCTAGCCATGTGCTCAGGACCATCTCACTAATGCAATCAGCTATGGCTTCAGATACAGCCTCAAGCTGACAAGTATCTGTCATCAGAAAAGACAATGTCTTAATCTCATCACCCCGAGGTTGTCAATGGGTCTGCATTCCATATCTACGTTTCATAATCACACCTTTGGATTTCACACTTCGATACTTGGACTGCCCTGGACACAGCCTATTATTGTTATTGTTCTCTCAAATGCCCAGCCATTAATGGAGCCAAGACTCTGCAACTGCGCAACGCTTTACTAAGAAAGGCTTTCCTTCCTAGCTGTGGACTTCTGTTGTCCAAAACCCCTCTAGAGCCATTACTGGCCATCCTTGTCCATCACAGACCATTTCCCCATTGTGCCCACTGCCCCGAAGGCACAATTTTCCTATATCAGGACTCCAAACCCAGCCATCTTTGGTTCAGTCTCCTAGGACACATACCAGCTGGATCCCCTATTCTTATGGGCCTCCTCAGACATGCTTGTTGGCCAAGCAGTCTGCTTCTCTTCACCACAGAAGCCTCTCTTCAGGAAGGTAGCTACACCCCCCCCCTTCTCAAAGCTTTGCTCTCTTTTGTCACTGACCTCTTTAAGATCATTTTACCTCTTTATTTCCTAGCTCTCTGGTGTGTGTGTGTGTGAGAGAGATTCCATTGATTAGCTGAGTGCATTGGGGTTGTTTTCTGAATAAATTTCACAAAAGACATTTCCTGTCTGTTGTCTGTGCAGCTCTGAGAGGGTTCTCACTCTGGTATAGTTGGAGTGCAATCCCTAGCTTTCACGCCTATAAGCAAACGGTCTCTTAGCTAATTCCCCCATCATAACTTAGATAGAGACCCGGTGTCACAGCTAACACTTTCAGCCCTGCTGCTAATTCTGTAATAGCCAATTGCATACAAAATTCACCCTTGGAAGATCTATGACAGCCAGCTGGCCAGTGAGAGGGAATTCCCCCACACACAGCATGTGGAGCAATGTGCCTACATCACCCAGAAGTGATATAGGCATGTTGGTGACATTGGGGGGTGATGCTCTGGTTTTGGGGCAAAACTCTATGGTTTGAGGCCAATTTTACCCCCAACATGCCTACATCACCCAGTGACATCAGCACATCAGGAGTGACCCCCCCATCCCTCCGCCAGCATCTCGAATGGACCTGGCAACCCTACTAAAGAGCTTATTACTAAACAAGATCTCCTTGACACAGAAAGCAAAGCACCAAGGGTTTTTATGGCTAACCTTTGATTAGAAACGTCATGTAAGGTTCACTAGTAAGGTTGGCAAATGTGACTTTTCTAATGATCATGGAAATTTTCACATAGATGGTTACTTTTGAGGGGCATCTCTTAATGTCATTTAATGTATATGACTCACAGCGTTTAGTCTCATGAAACTACTCAGTTAATACAGCAAACTTGGATTTATTTTGTGTCTAGTTAGTTTTACAAAATTTCAAGCTCAAGTTACAACCAGGGAGTCTTTTGTGGATCATCTGTTCAGCAAAATATATAAATAGCCGATGTATGTTTGTGTTTGTTTTTTGGTGAGTATTTTGTGTGTGTGTGTCTGCATATGTGTATGCCTGGAAGTCATGGTTGACTTCTGGTGACCCCTAGTGCGGCTTGGATGTTTCAGAGAGGTTGCTTGCTATTGCCTGCCTCTGCATCCCAGCCCCGGAATTCCTTGGGGGTCTCCTTTCCAAGTACTTGCCAGGGTTGGCCCTGCTTAGCTTTCAAGATCTGATGAGATCGGGCTTGCCTGGGCTACCCAGGTCAGAGCACTGATGTGTGTTTAAGTGTTAAGACCAGCATTTTTGGGTTATGTAATCTTTGTGGTCTTTGTGTTTAAATACCAAGTAGTTTCAGTAATGCACTGATTCTGCATTGGCTTTTCCCTCCGTTGTTTTACAAAACGCACGTTGGAACAGAAATTCCCCTCTGCACTGCTTGCTGGTTTCACTTCCTTTGATTATCAAGTTTTATGGTAATTTCCATACTGGATACCACTTTCGAGTTCTTTGATTGCTGGATTTTATTGTACCTTCTGCATAGATATATGGCTGTTTTATGGCCATTCTGAGGTGACTTTGCAGTCAGTACAGCATTGCCCCAAGGTATTTGAATGTAGTTTTGAGCTGCACTTTTTCCTCCGAGTTGAGAACATGTAGAGCGAATGCTAGATGCAGAATCGCCCATGGTGGAACATGATAAGCTTATACTTCTTTTTGGCTGAACTTAACGTTTAATGGGTTACTCTTTGTCTTAATTTTGCTCAAGACAGTATTATTAACCAGTATTTTAAAGATTTATAAATATTTTTTAACCATGAATTCTCCTAGTTCAGCATTCTGTTTCCATTCTGTTTGGGAAGCCAGAAGGCAAGAGTTTGTTCAGGTAGCATGCAAACCGTGAGAACCATCTTTTGCAGAACCGTCTTTCACAAAAGAAAGATATGAATGTTTACCTATTTCACGGATGTTTGTTTTGTTTTCATAATCTTGACTAGAAGGTGGCTGGTTTGCTCCTGGAGTTAAAACACTTTCATACTGGTAGAAATTTGACAATGTTGGTGATATTTGACTTGTGAGCTGCATGGAGATCATTTCGTCTGTGGGACAGATATTCAGATGATAACTTAGAATTATATATAGACTAGCCTGATACCTGTGCTTCGCTATAGTATTTAAGTTCCGTAAATCCAGTTATAATACTGATTATGTGAAATTTGAAATGTGACATTTGTTGTACGAATTCTAACAGAGAAGACTGTAGTGTAAGAAATGAAGTGAGACATACGTACTTTTTTCTCTCTCTACTGAAGGACCTCTCTCTAGATCACATTGGTGGTTCTGCCCTCAGGTGCTGGGATCACCAGGCTGCTTGACAAGCTCACTCTGGAGCAGGCCACATAGAACCTGTCCATTTAAGAAGTAGTCGTCTGTTAAATCAATTCCTGCCACCTTCCCCAAAAGTGATGGCCTCTCTACTTGTGTTCCTGGATTGTTTTGCTCATATGGGATTGTTTTGCTCATATGGAGAGTGTGTTGTTCTGAGCACCTCAGGGTGATCTTGCTGGTACTTGGCCTGCGCAGCTCAGTGCACTGCAGGAGTACTATGTGCAAATATCTTTGCCACATTCCTAAGTTGCCTCCTCCTTGTAGCGTTGGTGTATCTGGCTCGACGTTTGCCAGGAGCTTTCTTGGGGGCAGTAAGAGGTGAGAGGTGTGAGGGGGAGTTGTGTGAGGGAGAGGTGATGTGGTGGACATTTCTTCAGGTTCATGAGGGAGGCGACTCATCGAAATGGCTCCAAGAAATGTCCTTTACTATCTCCCCATAAACATTCATACCCTGGCCCTGCTCCTACACCTGACAGACACTGGCCTGTCTGGTGTTGGGGGGGATTGTATTTTAAGGCATTGGGGAGGCTGGGCCAGCAGCAGTGCAAAGGCAATCCTACTGAGCAAACCTCCATGGCAGCTATAAGCATCCCACCTCCTCTCCTACACCTGACATGCAGCTGCCTGTCCAGTGTAGGACGAGGAGGGGGGAGGAGTATTAGAAGCTACTGTGGAGGCAGGGCTGGCAGGATCACTAAGGCGTTACTGCTGGGTCAGGCTCTCTTGTGGCTTTAAGCACCCTGCAACCACTGCTGCACCTGACAGACAACTGCCTGTTAGGTGAAAGAGGTGGGGGGAGTGTGTTGGAAGCCATCCCGCCTCCTCTCCTACGCTGGACAGGCACCTGCCTGTCCAGTGCAGGAGGGGGAGGGGGAGGAGTATTAGAAGCCACAGTGGAGGTTGGGCTTCACCTGACAGACAACCACCTGTTAGGTGTAGGAGGTGGGGGAGTGTGTTGGAAGCCACCCCACCTCCTCTCCTACACCTGACAGGCAGCTGCCTGTCCAGTGTAGGAGGGGGAGGGGGATGAATATTAGAAGTCACTGTGGAGGTGGGGCTGCACCTAACAGACAACCGCCTATTAGGTGTAGGAAGTGGGTGGAGTGTGTTGGAAGTCATCCCACCTCCTCTCTTACACCTGACAGGCAGTTGTCTGTCCAGTGTAGGAGGGGGAGGGGGAGGAGTATTAGAAGCCACTATGGAGGTGGGGCTGCACCTGACAGACAACCGCTTGTTAGGTGTAGGAAGTGGGAGGAGTGTATTGGAAGCCATAAGAGAGACTGGGCCAACAGCTTCACCTCACAGGTGGTTCTTGGCCACTCCTGATTTCTTCAACATTGATTAGCTGTCTGCAGTCCCCTGTAACTGTTGGCTTTTTTACCACAGAACACTGAGCTCTGCAGCTGACCAATCAGAGAGTGTGGGGTGCAGAGAGGCAGCTGCCTGGCAGCTGCATAGGAATCAATGGGGGGAGCACATTTCCCCCCTTTTGACCCATTTAGGGGTTGAATTTTTAAAAATCCCTTCTTAGCGAGCACCTACGCCACGGTAGGAATGCTCTCTCCGAATTTGATGTCTCTAGGTCCAGTGGTTTGGCCTGGGCGTAGATTTTACAGTTAGGGGACTTTCTTTTATATATATAGACAAGTGTTTCTTTTCTTCCTTGCCAAAGCCTCAGCTCTTTACTCAAGGTATCTGTACACTCCATGTGTTAATTGACACGAACCCTGCTTAATAGTCCTGGCTCCCAATGGAGGATCCTGATAGCTATAGTTTCCTTGATGAGTCTAAGCATCACTAAAAAATAATTCTCTAGGGTTATCCTGGGTGCCGGAGAATAAACGCCTGGGAGCCAGATTGATCTTCTGGATCAGCAATTGTCTATCCCTAGCCACTGCCTTTGCAAACAGGTTATTCTGCCTACTATGAAAATTAGCATGTAAAAATATGTTCAAAAAAAATTGAGCAAAAAAAAAAATAAACAAAAGATTATTTGGACAAGGAATGTGGTTTCTTCTGAGCATGAGATTTGACCATTTTAATCCTAAACTACAGCAATTGCTACAATGTCTCTTGCACTGCAGGCACCTTTCAGATCCATGTAAACAAAAAAGATAGTCAGAAAGAAGGGTTCACAGAGCCACAGCAAAACAGCTAGAATTATGAATCAAGGGATGTTTGGTTCTCCAGCAGTATCCACAGGTATAATAAAGGCAGAGTGAATTCAAAGGCTATTTGTTGCTGTCTAGGAGAATTTGCTTGTGGTGGTGAAATGACTACACAGGACAAGATTCTGTAAAGCTGGTAATTACTTCAGAGCACAGTAGTGGCCTCTGCTCTTTGAAAGTAGCATCTCTGAAAGGCTTTGATTTGATGGGCTGCTGAAATCAAGATAACAACATTACAGGAAGGACAAACGTCTGTCTACAGAAGGTCAACAGCAACGGTTTAATGCTTAGGCAGAAACAGAAACAGCCCTTCTGTTGCTAGGTTTTTCATATTTTACTGCCTTCCAGAGAGATAATATAAAAGAAAGGAGGAGGAATCCATTACAGTTCGTTTGCCATATATTCATATGACACATTCAGCACTTTAGTTCATATTCATGTGCCACATAGCAGTGTTCCCTCTAAGCTGAGTTAGTGTGAGCTAGCTCACCGTTTTTAAGCCTCCGGCTCACACATTTTTGTCTTAGCTCAGGAAGGGTGGCTCCAAAGCAGTAGCCAGATCTATGCAGTAGCCATATTGCTCACTCACAGCTTTAATGCCAGCAGCTCACAAAGTAGAATTTTTGCTCACAAGACTACATAGCTTAGAGGGAACATTGATTACAAGGCACAGAAATCTTATTCAACAGTATGTTTATACAGGTCAATCTTATCTAATAGTATGTTTATATTGGAGGGGGTGGTCTGCACAGGATTTTATATCCAGCCCAAACAGGAATACAATATAATTTAATGTAGCTACATGCCAGGAGTAAGAAGTATGCATTGTTAACAAGGGCAGGAGAGATGCAGACCAGCAATTTTCATAAGTCAGTGGACATTCTCACAGCAACTGGAAAGATCAGTGCTGTCCCCCACAAATTTGTTGTCAGAGTATTTTATTCACCAGAAGCTGAGGCAGCAAAACAAGGAGGACTTGGATTTCTTCTTCTAGGTCCTAAATTGTCACTTAACTAGCAATGACAGTTCGGTTGTTTCTCAGATATGTTTGTCAGTATCATGGCCTATATTTAAGAATATTTAGCACGGACAAATTAGCTACAGCCACAAATTATACCACTGTTCTTACAATACTTGTTAACAAGGAGCAGTTAGGGAGAGTTTTCCACCATTTCCAATACATGCTCCTGGGGCAAAGTAAGAAATTAATCCATTTTAGGACTGCAAACACTCAGTTTGTGTGCGTGTGCATGCGCGTGCGTGTGTGTTTGCATGTTTATGTGTGTGTGGAGGGACATTACTTTCAATTTCTATTTTGAAGTCTATTTAGAAAGTTGGATTACTCCAGCGGAGTTATTGTTTCTTTCAAAAGGAGTCATCTAGGGGTGTGCAAAAAAAATCAGTTCTTTCCAATTCGAGTCAATTAGACCTAAAAAAAAATCAGTGTTCCTGAATATTCCCCAATACCAATATTAGTTTTGTATTGGGATTTGGGTAAATATTTGAGAAACCTAAATTTATTTGGCTCCATTATACCCTATGGGGACCATCCCCATCTCTCCTATATAATAATCCTGTTTTGGGGTAATAAGATTCCATGTGATCCCCACAGCCATTGGCCCATCAGCCGCCACTCAAGAGTACTCGCGTGCCATTGGCCGGGTGCTGGGTCTGCTGCTCTTCCCTGCCCACTCCCCCTTCAGCCACTGCGCCCTGTCAGAATTACTGGCAAACAGCTTTCTCTCTTGACTAAGATGCTTTTCCTGTGTGGGACTAACTTTCCCCTCAGTGGCTGTTGGTATGTGTCACGAAATGGCAGTTACCTGTGTTTGTAAGATGGCAGTAGTTCTTTGTTTAAAATGTTCCCCCATAAGGTTTAATTGAGCTGTAGTTCCAGAGAGGGGCCTGCAGGGGTATCACTCACTGGGTTGAATGGGGCTTCCTCATCTGCTGGCCTACATCACTTCCTCACAGACATAGTTACAGCCAATTTGTGCCACACAAGGCAGTTCAAAGGGGTCTGGAAGCAATCCCCCTTTTGTCCTGGGCTGCACCCTGTGAGGTAGGTGTGGCTGAGAGAGCTCTGACAGAAACTGCTCTTTTTTAAAGAACAGCTGTTATCAGAACTATGGCTTGCCCAAGGTCATCCAGCCAGGTGCAAGTGGAGGAGTGGGGAATCAAACCCGGTTCTCCCAGATTAGAGTCTACACACTTAACCACTACACCAAACTGGCTCTCAGATCTCAAAGTAAACAACAGAGCAGAGCTTGTCAGAAGAATCCTGGAATAAAACTTTGTTGGTCCTGAAGGTGCCATGGGACTGAGGAGGAGGAGGAGGAGGAGGAGGAGGAGATTGGATTTATACCCCGCCCTTCACTTGGAGTCTCAGAGCGGCTTACAAACTCCTTTCCCTTCCCCTCCCCACAACAGACACCCTGTGAGACTGAGAGAACTCTGACACAAACTGCTCTTTTTCAAGGACAGCTGTGCCAGAGCTTGTGACTGACCCAAGGTCACATCAGCAGGTGCAAGTGGAGGAGTGGGGAATCAAACCTGGTTCTCCCAGATTAGAGTCCGTACACTTAACCACTACACCAAACTGGCTGAGGGAGCGGAGGGAGCTTTTCTCTGGTGTATGCACTCTCTTTTGCCTTCCCATTTGCTTCCTCCCTAAAGGAGGAAGAGAGGCTTGGCAACACAGCAGCAGCAGCCGCCCCAGAGGAGAAAGCAGGAGAGAGCAGAAAGAGCTTTTCTCTGGTGTGCGTGTGTGTGCTCTCTTTTTCCTTCCTCCTCACTTCCCTAAAGGAGGAAGAGAGACTTGGCGATGCAGCAGCAGTAGTGGCTGGGAGAAAGAAGCAGTTGCTCACAGGCTGGATACCAGCCCGGCAGGGGCTGGATCCAGCACGTGGGCCGCATGTTTGACACCCCTGGCATGTGAAATGTGGTAGCCCAAGAGCAGAAAGTTCACTTTTTGAGCTGGGTTAAAGAAAGTCTTCAAGAGCATCTTGAAGTTACTTCCTCACAGACATAGTTACAGCCAATTTGTGCCACACAAGGCAGTTCAAAGGGGTCTGGAAGCAATCCCCCTTTTGTCCTGGGCTGCAGCAGAAAGTAATCCTGGTGATTCCTTGAGATTAGCCAAAAACCCTTCCTTGGACCCAAGAAACATCTGGGTAGACAGGCAGAGGTTTGCAGAGGCAGGAGTGATGACTTCAGACTGGGAGGCAAGTGAAGAAGAGCACTGATGGTGGTGGGTTCAGGAGGATAGCATGCTTTTGCAAGGCCAGATCAGCTGAGCCTAAATAATTAAAAAGTTGACACATCAGATGCAGCTGATAGAAGGTACTCCTGGCCAGTATACCAACCCGCTTTTAAATCTCATCCTGCATCTCCGGTGGAGGCTATTCGTGTCTAGTCAGACAGAAAAGAATGAAACTACCTTCATACCAGCTCCGTATTCAAGCCGATAGATAAGAATGGAGTGGTCAATTGTATCAAAGGCCACTGGGAAGTCCAGCAGTATCAACAGGGAAGATTGTACACTGTCCAACTTTAAATGAAGATTGTCCACCAGTACAACTAAAGCCATTATGGCACCAAATGTATGTATACAGTATATAAAGGTAAATGTTCCCTTGCTCGAAAGCCAGTCGAATCCGACTGCAGGGTTGCAGTGCTCATCTCTTTTTCAAAGTCGAAGAGCCAGCGCTGTCCGAAGACATTTCCGTGGTCATGTGGCCGGCATGACTAAACACCAAGGCGCACGGAACGCTGTTACCTTCCCACTGAAGTGGTACCTATTTATCTACTTGCAATTTCTTGCTTTCGAACTGCTAGGTTGGCAGGAGCTGGAACTAGAGACGGGAGCTCACTCCGTCATGCGGCACACTCAGGTCTCAAACTGCTGAACTACTGACCTTCCACAGCCTGCAGTTCAGCATCTTAACCACTTGAGCCACCGCAGCTCAACATATAGTATATATGTCCCTGCTAATAGGTTTTTTTTAATGGTTATGGACCTTTGTTTTAAGAGGCTCATGGAGTAAACTTTGCTTAGTGTATAGAAACTTATTTGGATCCATCCTAAACTGTTCCAGATGCATTGATTGTAAAAACAACATTGCCATATATAGCTCACCCATTTATAAACTGGTAAGGGTTAGGGCAATAGTAGAATCATGATGTTAATGCTACACTAACAAATCATTTGATAATGAGTTACTCTTCTAACATACTGAACAAATCTCTCTAGATTCTAAACATGTGGGAACCAAGAGCACATTCCCAGTGTTTGCACCTTAATGAAGTTATTTCCCAACTTCTGCTGCTGATTAAGGGCACAATCCACTCAAGAATGTGTCCCATGGGAGTCTCACTGGTTGCACAATAGCATGACTGTTGTGCAAGTCCCATTCATTTCAATGTGGCTTTCATCAAGGAGCTTCCCAAAGGATTGTGCCCAGAAATGATGTTTTCAAAATGCTTCAAGGGGGAAAGCCAAGAAAAAGACATCACTGCATTAAGGACATCTTGTCCATATTTGTCCAGATGTGTGTCCCAAGACACAAAAGAGGAGGCTTAGAACAGAAATCAATCAGAAAAGGCATTCCATGGGATCAGCATTCAGGCATCTGCTTTTTATCAATTTTTCATCTTGTGTGTTATGCCATAGCAAATATTAGACTTAGGAAACCTTGTGGTGCTATACAAAAATATTTTTCTAATGCCTGGATTTGCATGACTGCTCTTCTACTAGCCAACGTATGTTAAAAATTCACATGTAAACTAGGTCACAGGAAGGGTCCAAGGTGTATTTAGCTGTTCCTTATCCAATATGCTATATCTGAAGCTAATAAACTTTAGGAAAAGCAGAATCAGAGAACACAGTATGTCTGCAAAGAGAGGTTTGAGGGGGTCAGACACTTATCTAACATGGAAGCATCCACCTCAGTCTGCAAACACTAAGGTCCTTAAACTGTGTATGATCCAGTCATGTCAATACATTCAGAGATGGCAATACTGAAACTACTGCAAGGCTTACCTGTGATATCAGTGGTGTACCCAATGCCTACTTTGAAGGGGCAAAATTTCATTTTAGTAGCTAGGAATGAAGTCTTCTCTATATTCAACAGATAATCTGTAGAGATGACTTCATTCCTAGCAATTCTATTCTTCCAGGAATTCCTACTTTAAATGGTACTAGGCAGAGGGTGGCTGCCTAGCCTTTCTTTGCTCAGATCTAAATGGCCAAGAATGGGGCTGGTGGCATGTTCTTGTTAATGAAGGTGGGACTTTGGAGTTTTCAAAAGAGGCAGGCCCAGTAGATCTCCCTCATCCTGATCTTTTTGTACCTGAAGTGCACTTACAGCTAGCTACTCTGAGCCAGGACAGCAGAGTTCCCTTTAAGCTACGCTAGAAGGTGCTGGCACACAAAATTTTAGCCAGCAGCTCAGGGATTTTTCAATCAGCTCACAAGTGAACTGAGAAGGCATTTTTTCCTCTCCTTTAGACACAATGGAGGATGGGGGCACCTCCTTCTGGGGCCCATAGAATTGGACCCCCTGGTCCAATCTTTTTGAAACTTGGAGGAGGGATTGAGCAGAGGCACTAGCAACTATGCTACAATTTACGTGCCATTACCTCAAAAAACAGCCCCTCCCAGAGCCCCAGATATAAGAACATAACAGAAGTCAATGTTGTATCAGACCAATGGCCCATCGAGTCCAACACTCTGTCACACAGTGGTCAAAAATACCAGGTGCCGTCAGTAGGTCCAGCAGTGGGGACAGGACACTAGAAGCCCTCCCACTGTTGCCCCCCCCAAGCACCAAGAATACAAAGCATCACTTGCCCCAGACTGAGAGTTCCTATCTATACCCTTGTGGCTAATAGCCACTGATGGACTTCTGCTCCATATCTATATATCTAATACTGAAGTCGCCCCCTGGTGTGCGGATACTTAAATCCGCGCACCGGGGGCAGCTGGGGGGGAGGGAGAGTTTTGTGCACACGTGGGGCGGGCCCCAGGTGTGCACAAAAATCTTAAAAGCGTGAAAAAGTTCCTGGGGGTCCTTAAATTTGCCAAAAGTAAAAAAGAGCGTCCCCTGCGCATGCACGGGGAACGCTCTTGGAACGAGGGTTGGAGTTTGCGGCCTGCAGGAGGGGCGGCACGTTCTTTCCCTCACCCCCAGCCCACCTTGGCTTTCTGCGGGGCCTCGCTCCTCTTCGCCGGCTTTCTGTCCTCTGTCGGCGTCGCCTCCCCCGCCCGGGCCGCAGCGTCCCCGGCCCTTCAGCCTCCTGAACCGGGCTGCCCGGTTCAGCCCCGACCACGGCGTGCAGTGTCCCCCCCCCGCGAGTATTGTGGGTCCGCCGCTTGTGCTTATCTAATTCCCTCTTGAAGCTGTCCATGCTTGTAGCCGCCACCACCTCCTGTGGTAGTGAATTCCATGTGTTAATCACTCTTTGGGTGAAGAAGTACTTCCTTTTACCTGTTCTAACCCAACTGCTCAGCAATTTCATTGAGTGCCCACGAGTTCTTGTATTGTGAGAAAGGGAGAAAAGTACTTCTTTCTCTACCTGCTCTTTCCCATGCATAATCTTATAAACCTCGATCATGTCACCCCTCAGCTGTCATTTCTCCAAGCTAAAGCCCCAAGCGTTTTAACCTTTCTTCATAGGGAAAGTGTTCCAACCCTTTTATTATTCTAGTTGCCCTTTTCTGTACTTTTTCCAATGCTATAATATCCTTTTTGAGGTGTGGTGACCAGAATCGCACACAATATTCTAAATGAGGTTGCATCATCAATTTATACAGGGGCATTATGATACTGGCTGATTTGTTTTCAATTCCCTTCCTAATAATTCCCAGCATAGTGTTGGCCTTTTTTATTACAGTCACACACTGTCTTGATATTTTCAGTGAGTTATCTACTACGACTCCAAGATCTCTCTCTTGGTCAGTCTCTGCCAGTTTGGACCCCATCAATGGGTATTTATAGTTAGGATTTTTGGCGCCAATGTGCATCACTTTGCACTCGGCCACATTGAACCCCATTTGCCATGTTGACGCCCACTCCCCGATCAATTCTCCATTATAGTCTATGGGGCTCATTCACTATAATGGTTCCAAGAGGCTATAATTGAGCTGGAAAAAATTGCCCACCCCTATTATGATTTGCAGTATGATTTGTAAGCTGCCTTGAGTCACAGTGAAAAGTGGGATATAAATATTTGAATAAATAAGTAGTTTGGGAATGTTGATAACATTTAAGCAACTTCCTGTTTGTTAAATTAGGCAGGGTTCTGGCAGTGATTGTTCCATCTCTGTTGTACTTGACCTGTAATGCTGGTTGTCATATTTAATGCTTTTTTTAAAAAGGAGACTGAAAGACTTTCTACCCCCCCCCCCAAGAGCTGGTATGTTTTCTAAGGCTCAGCACACAGCGATGGTCCGAGGCCAGGTCTACCAATATAGTGGAAAGGGGCAGGTAGACCTGTTCTCCAGAGGCCTGGTCTACCCCCGTACAGGACATTTTCTGTAATGAAATTTGACTTGATTCTGTTTTCTCTTATAATGTTTTAATTATTCTTAAAATATAGTTTAAATATAGTTTAAAAGAATCCATTCTGAGATTTTTACAAGGTTATGGAAATAATCTTCTAAAAACTAATTTATGTGATAGTCAAATGTAGACTTGCTCACAACTTTAAAGCTACTAGTTTTCTTGCTCCTGAGGTAGAATTTTTGCTCACAACACTGTGGAGCATCGTGGGAACGTTGGCCAGGAAGCAGTATTCCCTCTAAGTTGAGTTAGTGTGACCTAGCTCACAGTTTTTTAGCCTCTGGCTCACACATTTTTGTCTTCGCTCAGGAAGGGTGGTTCCAGAGCAAACTAATTTACGCAGTAGCCAAATCGCTTGCCCACAACTTTAATGCCAGTAGCTCACAAGTCTCCACAGCTTAGAGGGAGCATTGGCCAGGAGTGGCCAAGAAACCAGGAAGCCAGCTTTCTTTTTTACTTTTTGAAACATGTACACTTCTACAGAGTCACTTAGCAATCTAAGCTTAAATAAACACTGAAGAAAGGCATCCACCTAAGCATAGGTGCAGAGTATGGGGGTGTGGGGGGGCACAGACCATCCCCGAAATTTGGGGGGGCTTGAGAACTCCTCCACCCTTTGACCCTCGCCAAAAGAGTCATGCCAGTTGCTCTTCATTTCCATGGCTCTGGCTCGGTTGCTTGCTCTTCTGCCACGAGCCCACAGCCACTAGGCGGTGAGTGAGCGGGCCCCGGGTGAGTGCAGCACAGCCCCTGGACAGTCGGTCAGGATGGGAGTGGAGAGGCAGTGGGGGATGCCTGGCTGAGCCCGCCCACCTTCGCGCTCTGTCCTCCCCAGTGAGCCAGCATAGTAGAAGGCACCCAGTGCCTACACCAGATGATTGTGCCCCCCCAGGGCCATCGTCACTGCCGGCCCCCCAGCGCCGGCCCAGCCTAGCCCTGTCACCACCTCCTGCCTGCCCGGCGCAGCCCAGCCCAGCACGCATGCTGGCGCTGATGCCTTGCCTCGGCCCGCCCTCTTCACTTGGCACTCCACTGCCTCCACCTCCACCCGCCCTCGGAGCTGCCTGCCTCCCTGCCGCCACCGCTGCCCCACTCAGCCCACCCAGAGGTCCAGGGCTGCTGACTTATTTGCTGTTTTGCCCAGAAGCGTAGGTTGGACTGGGGAAGGGAGGCGCTGGTGAAACTGGCTTATTTTATAATTCAGAAAGAACAGGGTTGTCAACAACCTGGAGAAACATAGGAAGGGGCTTATGAGGTTTGAGAGAGATTGTATTACTTGTTGGGTGCGCGGGGGGGGCACCAGAAGGTAGCCTCGCCTAGTGTGCAAAAAAACCCAAACCCTGGCACTGGCCCTGTCTGTGGACTTGCCTCCCCTATTATATCACACAGACCTTGCAAAAGCATTCTAGATAACCCCACCTAAGAAACTTATATGCTGTTTCTATAATTTCTAAAATGTACTTCACACCAACTGTGCATCTCCATTCCATTCTAATTCCTCTCAACTATGTACAGCTTTCTATGTCATGCTTCATTTGGACTGCTCTGCTCTCTCAGGTCCAAGCCTCCTTCTTTTCTATAACCAGGGATCTACATCCCCTTCCTCAAGCCTTGCTGCTTGTCCCAACTCTCTAAAGTCAGACCAGTTTGGCCAGTGGCAACCCTCTGCCTGTCCAGGAAGTTCAACTAAATACCACTAAAGGTTTTGTCTCCACTGCTACATCACTTAATGCATTACGATATAGGTTCATATTCAGGATATAATTTATGATGTTTTCGTTTGGGAAGATCTGTTTACTTGGTCATATCAGTTGGTGCTATTTTTTTCTGTAAACTCTTCTTCCATCTCAATGGACTCTGCTCATGTGTTATCTGTCAATCCCCTCTTTATCCCACCCTTCTTCCAGTCTCCCTTCCCTTATATTGACCTCACAACAATGGCAATATCACCCAGCCTGATGAAGGGAGCTTTGGCTCTTGGAAGCTTATTCCCTGAAACGCTTGTTGGTCTCTAATCTGCTACTGGACTCAGATCTAACTGTCCCAGTATCACCGAGTAAGCGTCCTGCAAAATGTAGATCTGGACATGGGTATCCTCAATCCACACAGGTCTTCATGCCATTGGTCCATCTACCTCAGCATGGTCTGCTCTGATGCAGGTGAGCTCTAGAGACACAGACAGAGAAAGATCCTTTCCAACACCTGTTCTCTTAGACCTCCTAGGTCTAAACCTTTATCCTTTGGCACACAAAGCATGGTCTCTCACGGGCTGCTTTTATTTGTAATGCAAAAGTATATTACCTCTTTCTAGCAACAATTGTCCATGCAAGATGTACATATGTTCCCTGTAATATGTGAATAGGGCTTTTGTTTCCCTGGGTGGTGAGCAGGAAGAGAGGGAAATGGCAACAGGTATGTTCTTGATATGTACACCATCCAGGGAGAACACTGAACATTTAACTCATGTTTATGCCACACAGCATTATCCTGACTGGCATGCAGATCAGAGGCTTTTTAAAATTTCCTTTTGCCCTGTGTGCAGCCCAGAAAGAACATTGGCAAGAAATGTACACTCTGTATGTGTACATGCTCTTCATTTTGCTGTTACGTAAAATGATGTGGTACAGTTTCAAAGGGACAACTAACTGGGATGTATAAAAGGAATGACAGGATTGCCCATTGGAAACAATGGAAGAGGCTTGAAGGCCCACTGGAGATAATGGGAGCCAGGAATTGACTTGCATGGGCTCCACTGAAATACATTGCAGCACAAAAAAAGTGGCAAAGAAAATGTGGAATGGTTTTTCCATTAAAGTGCTTGGGCACAGATAGCCTACTCTGGGACTGGAATGACGGCCCCCAGAGTGGAAAGACAGTCCCTAGGAATAGAATCTGGCTCTCGGACTAGACTAACAGCCCCCAGAGTGGAATTACGGTCCCTAGGAAGAGAATCTGTGCTTGTGTACTGGAATGACAGTCCCCAGAATGGAATGATGATCCCTAGCAATAGAATCTCAGCTGTGGGACACTGGAATGACAGGACACCTACAGGTTTTTCTGTGTTGTTGCCCTCCTTACTTTCAAATTTGTGACCATTTGTTTGTGCCCTGCACATGGTATGTATATTTGCAGATCTTAAATTGAATATTCTAAAAGTGAATTTAAATAATGAACACAGCAGGAGACTGCTGAGATACCACTATAACTACTGGCCAACTCCCACCTTTTCCTGGGTTTAGCCCAGCCCGGGGGCCTGGCTAGAGTGGTTCCCAAGGGTTCCCAGGCCCCCCTAAATTTCTGGAGAGCCCCTTCCTAAATCCAACATGGCTCCACCTCCATAAATAGTGACAATGGTCTGTGTTGTCACTGGCTCCTCCCTATGATGTCACTGGGCCTTGGTTCTTTTAAAGACCTAGCACAGCAATGCCTCTGGCCCAGCCCCAGCCCCACCCCCGGGAAATTGGAAAGTCTACACCCTTGCACCTAAGTAATGGTTTGGGGGAGCTATTTCTGCCTGATTCTTTTCTTTAATAAACTGTTTTTCTTTTCATAAGAGTTCTGTCCAAAAAGGCCACTCCCCCCCCCAGGATTGTGTAAAATATGAGAAACAAACACAATACCATAGTTATTTATGGGCTGTAATCATGGTTTGGAAAGGGAGTGCCAACCATAGTTTTGTAATTTGGTTGTAATGCCATACTCAATGCTAAATAATGAATAATTAATTAATTAATTAATTAATTAACAATAAGACCTTTTGGAAGTCATTAATTCATAAGGTCACCATCAGTTAGAAGTGACTTGATAGCACTTCACACACATACAAGAAGAACAATCCTCGCTAGCAAAACAAAACAGCTGAGATCATGTGGCACGTACAAATGCACCCGGAAATATAAACATAGTTAAAGGGATTTTTTAAAAAACCCTTCACATGCTCTCATCATTCTTTCAAAAGCAAATGTATGATATTTGAATCAATTCTGCTGTAAGGAATTGGCTCAAGCTTTTGCTAGTGAGGATGGCTAAGGAACACACACACAAAGTAGAAAGCGAAACGATTCCCTTTCTGTCTCATCTCTTAACACCTCACCCCAAGTCTTTAGCCCTTTTCTTCCGTTTGCTGCCACACACTCTTCACACATTGAAACCTATTTAGGCTGGTTGATGAATCCCACATATCTGGGGAAGGCAGCAGGAGCTACGGTTATTCCATTCGCAGCTTCACACGGCTTTCCTGGCAACCTCCTGTGTAAGATTCAGCCAAGAGGCAAGAGCATAATAAAATGGGAAATGACAGAGTCTGCTCTTTAGTAATGTAATGTATGCAAGAGAGAGGAAGCAGGGATCTGGAACAGCTTAAGTGGGTTTGAGATGGACCATGGACCATGTTTTTGTGGTGCATCACATGAAAGGGGAGATGAACGAGGTTAATTAAGCAAGGCATATCTTTGAAATGCAGACCTTGCAGGCATCAGGGGATGACCTTCGATGTTATGTTGAACATTTCCTGTGCTGACTTTCTGTGCCACACAAAGACCCAGAAACACACTTCCACAGCAGCTCCAGAATGAGGAGAGGGAGCAGGAGTACAACAGAAGGAACAACACACTCACGGAAGTATAGATTTCAAGCATGTCAAGGGGTTTCATCAGTGAAGAGAGTGCTGCACCAGTCCCAGTGAGTTGAATTTCCCTGTGCAAACTCTGTTGAAGAGCATGGAGATTATGTATGAGCATTCGAACTCTTGTAAAACTCAAATTTGCATGGATTACCTGGGTCTAGCTGCTAGAGTCTCTGTCTCCAGGCATCCTATTTTCACCCATGCTGTTCATATACTATGTTTCTCTCAAACTGATGGAGCTTTTCTTTCTCTTCTGTCTTTCTCTCCTTAACTACACTATGCAGGTTTTTTGTCAACTTCCCATCTGCCAAGCAGTACTTCAGCCAATTCAAACACATGGAAGATCCGCTAGAGATGGAGAGGAGTTTGCAGCTGCGTAAACATGCCAGACGGGTCATGGGGGCTATTAACAGTGTGGTGGAGAACATCTTCGATCCAGAGAAGGTCTCCTCTGTACTGGCCTTGGTGGGCAAGGCACATGCTGTCAAGCACAAAGTGGAACCAGTCTACTTTAAGGTAATGGCAATGGTCATTCTTAAAGGGAATCCAAGTGGAGCCCTCAAGACTAGAGATGTAAAATTTCCGGAAATTTTGAAGCTCGGAAAAAACCCCGTTGTTTTTTTCCTGTTTTTTTCGGGGGAAAACGGAACTTTTCGGAAAAATTGAAAAAAATGCTACATTAGCATTTTTTTGTCTTTTCTAGATTGAAAGTCATTCTGTTACTTTAGGAACATAAAATATGACTATGGACATTTTTACTTGGCATGAAATTATCACAACTAGCATATTAAAAATATAGTGTATCCAAACAATTATTACAAACAGAATACCCACCCACATGCAAAAACAAAACTGAAACCTTTTTATTTTCTTCTGACAATAGCACCTCCTAAAGCAAGGAATGCATCTTGTTCTTGCATTGGAGAGTTCAGTTTGTAACCTAGGACTTGCTTGTCCTCAGTGCACAAAAATCAGATCAATCTGATACCATATATATAAATATTAGAAATTATTTGGAAAATATTTGAACACCTTATCTTAAAATATTTTATTCATCATGTTAAAATAAAATGTTCCATAATCAGTTTCTTTTCTTTTCTTTTTTCAATTTTTCGGAAAAAAACAAAAAAGGCTTCAGGAAAAAAAGGGGAAAAAAACCGTTTTCCCCCCGAATTTTTCCGGGTTTTTTTCCGGGCCTTCACATCTCTACTCAAGACTGCAGACTAAAGGCAACAATGCTGCACTGGTTATCAGTTATAGGTGGTTTCCACATGGAGATGGGCTTGTGCTGATACAGTGCAGCAGCAATGGGGCTTCTACACAGCAGGTTTCCTTGCAGTTCCCCCACCCTCATTCTGCAGCAGTGGCCATCCCCCCTCCCCTGGGCCACTGGCACCTTTTCATTTTTTTAAAAAAAAACCCTGACAACTGAATATTGTTATACCATTATTAAAAATATGTGTGACAGATTTTCTGAATTCCCTGCTTTCATTTTTTAGAAACAAGTCTCTAGCCCTCCTTATACCTCTGCAAAGGAAGATGCTAGAGACTTACTTTAAAAAGGGAAGATGGGAATCAGTGGTGGATTGGCCACTAAGACAACTGGTGGGCCAGTCTGGGTGGCCACCCCCCATGACCCCAGCACCAAAAGAAGGGTAGACACAAGGAAAAAGCGCTCATTGCACTGAGAAAAATGTCTTCTCAACCCACCTTCTGCAGCAAGGGATAGAACACATCTGGCCTTGCCATAATGAGGGACTAGACAGGATGAGGCCACCCACCCTGGCCTTACCTTGCCTGGCTAGGGCCCACTCAGCCTCACCCTGCCTGGATACCAGCTTGGTCAGGCACCTCCTGTTCAGGGCTGGCCAATCAAATGGGCTAGGGACAGGGACCGTTTCCAGGGCAATATTGAGTTTTCATTAATTTTTTTTAAAAATCTTGTTGCAGTGAGGGGAGAAAATGGCTGTGGCAGGGACAGAGTCGGGGGAAATGGCTGCCGCGTGGGCAAGAAATTCTGAACTTTTTCACCCAACTGGCAGCCATCCAGGCTTTACTGCAAGACTTCCCAAAACTTCATAGGAAAGCAGGTTTGAGAAAGAGCATAGAAAAGCCAGGAAAACAACCTCAAGAGGTGCACAAATATATTATGATGCTGTGGGGAAGTGGGGTGGGGGGAACACTTCCTAGCACTGGGCCTAAGGCAGGTAATCCATGGTGTATTTAGGAAAGTTAGGATATTAGTTGACTCACTATTATCCTGGAGTCATCAGTTCACTGTCTAAGAACTTGTTACAGGAAGGGTCTGCTTAGCTCAGGACCCCAAATGGCAGTAAAGAAACACCAGCATTCTTTCTGTTATCCTTGGGTAACCTTAGGTTATTGCCACCCTACCTATTTAGTATTTAATTGCCATTCAGTCAGTTTTATTGAGAATCCAGATTCATTGGCAACCTATTGCATTCCTGTGTTTTCTACAATGTACTCCCCCATCTTCTGTTGCACTGGTTTCTTTCAGGGTTTTTTTTAATGCAGTAACAGCACTAGTCTGCACCGAGTGGGAAACCATTCATTCGTTAAATAGTTCTTTGGGGAGAGGGCTGAAGTATTGCTTTTCACTTTGCAGCAAGCACAGTCAAAAATTACAGTAGTAATGCCATTTAATTATCCCGTACAGTAAACAATAATTAATAATTGATTGATTAATGAAGTGGCCAGACACAAAAAGTACTAATTAACTAGGATATTTTTTTAAAAGAACAAAAGGGAAATTGCAGGGAATAGTGGAACCTTTCCTGAACAGGACTTGTTTCTGAGTGCATGTGTGTTAAGTGCCATTAAGTCATTTCCAATCTATGGCAACTTATGAATTAACCAGACCTGTAGCTACAGTGGGGCTTTTGGGAGCTCCGCCCCCTTTTTTAAAGGCAAAGCCCTGCAAGATTTTCTCCTGTAAGTGTTTTTTTTTTCAACCATTTAAAAACATTTTAAAAGGCATGTGCTCCTTTAAGCAAAGTGGGGTGCTGTAGTTGACTAATTCCTGCACTGAGCAAGGGGGTTGGAGTAGGAGACCTCTAGGATCCCTTCTAACTCTGTGTCAAGAAACTGGTCTCCTTTAAGATAGTTTTTCTGCCTATTAGCTTTCTTGACTATAGAAGTCATCACCCCCACCTGCCGGCTTGTTATTAGTACTGTTGCTTAGGCTGGCAGAAGTGATTAACTTGCAGCAGCTGAGAACTGTCATCTAAAGTGGTTGACAGCTTGCAATTTATAGATCTATCCTGGTAACAGCTTTCTATTGGCTAAATGGTTAAGAACACCTATGCAGAATAGACAGCTTGAGAAGACTCAGAGAGAGAAGAGGCTGCCTTGAAATATGCTGCTATTCTTCCTGAGACTCTGCTCATCAGGAACGCCAGTTGAGACACAAGCCTGATAGGAAAACTAGTGAGTAGAACAGCCAGCTAGGTTTTTATTTGGATTGCATTCCCTGCTGAATTCTATGTGTTGTTTGTCCTTTGTTTTTGTAAATGAAGTTTTATGTGTTTTTATACAAATTGCCGTGAGTTTACTGGCCAAACCCAGATAAAAGCCTACCATCTTCCAGAAAATGTATTCTCCCTCCCCCCCCCCTTCTCAGCCTACTACTGTCACACTCTGGGGCTAAGATTTGCAGAAGCCTCTATGCTTTGATTTTAGAAGATGATGAAGAAGAGATTGGATTTATACCCCGCCCTTCATTCAGAGTCTCACAGTGGCTTACGAACTCCTTTCCCTTCCTCTCCCCACAACAGACACCCTGTGAGGTAGGCGGGGCTGAGAGAGCTCTTTCCAAAACTGTCCTTGAGAGAACAGCTCTGGCAGAACAGAAGAGGCTTGATTCCACAGTAGCTGAGTCATAATCCTCAGAATTCTAGCTTTTCTTTCTGCACCGAAAACTTCAGCCCCACCAGAAAAAAAATTGCTCCACAAGCCACAAAATCCTGGCTACAGGCCTGGAATTAACATTCTCCAAAACCTCCTATTTTAGCTATTCTCAGGTCTTGCAAACTGACGGTCGTGGCTTCTTTCATCGAATCAATCCATCTCATGCTGGGTCTTCTTCTTTTCCTGCTGCATTTAACTTTTCCTGGCATTAATGTATTTTTCAGTGACTCTTCTAATAATGTGAACAAAATATGATAGCCTCAGTTTAGGCAGGCTTGATTTGGTCTAGGACCCACTTATTGTCTTTTTGGCGGCCCATACCAAAACTCTCCTCCGACACCACATTTCAAATGAATCTAGAAGAGGAGAGAAGAGATTGGATTTATACCCCACCCTTCACTCAGAGTCTCAGAGCAGCTTACAAACTCCTTTCCCTTCCCTTCCCCACAACAAACACCCTGTGAGGTAGGTGGGGCTGAGAGAACTCTTTCAAAAACTGCTCTTTCAAGGACAGCTATGACAGAACAATGGCTTGCCCAAGATCATACAGCAGCTGCAAGTGGAGGAGTGGGGAATCAAACTTGGTTCTCCCAGATTAGAGTCCGTGCACTTAACCACTACACCAAACTGGCTAGTTTCTTCCTGTCAGCTTTCTTCATTGTCCAGCTTTCACACACATACATAGTAAAGGGGAATGATCTTGGTCACGAACAGCACATCTTTACACTTAAGGATCTTTTCTAGCTCCTTCATGGATACCCTCTCCAGTTTCAGTCTCCTTCTGACTTCTTGGGTATAGTCTCCCTTTTGATTGATGATGGAGCCAAGGAATAGAAAATAGTGAACTATTTCAATTTCTTCAGCATCAATCTTAAAGTTGTATAATTCACCAGTAGACATTACTTCTGTCTTCTTGATGTTCAGCTGTAATCAAGGAACTTTCTGCTTTAACCTTAATCAGTGGTCGCTTCAGGTCTTCACTGTGTCAAACTTGGGCCTCATTTACCATGGGTTTCTTAACTGTCAGTCTGTCTTTGGTTCTGTATGCTTATTGTCCTGTTTCATTCTGGCTGGGAGAAGGGGAGTGTGTGAGTGTGTGAGGGGGCATATGCAGAACCACTTTGCTGGGAGTCTCACTATACTTGTAACTGCATCTATGTGGGGCCTCCCTTCCAAGGGAAGAATGCGTGCTTGTCCTTAGGTACCAGACACTGCTAGATAATGTAACCCTATGCTTGCAGATGTTGGAAGAGGGCTAATGGTGCACAGTAGATTTTGGCAGGCTGGATGTATTGGTGTGATTGGACTGCTCATAAGGGCAGGGGCTGTTCGAATTATGTATAATATGAGAACTGGCGCCAAGGGAGTAAGTTCTGACACAGATCATCTATGCTTGAGACCTCTTTAACTCTCAATAAACAAAGCACTGCCAAGAGAGTGTTGTTGGGAGTGAGTTTCTTCAAGATCTGACACACTGTCTTCTGCTAATAATGTGGTGTCATCTGCAAATCTCAAATTGTTGATGTTCCTTTCACCAATTTTCATTCCACCTTCATTTAAATCTAATCCAGATTTCCTTATGATGTATTCTGCATACAGACTGGATAGGGAGATCTGACACATTTGCTAATTGGAAACCATTCTGTTTCTCCATTTTCTGTCCTAACAGTGGCTTCTTTTTCAGAATGTAGGTTGCACATCAAAACAATCAGATGCTGTGGCACACTCATTTCCTTTAAAGCCGACCATAGCTTTTAATGATCCACACAATCAAATGTTTTGCTGTAATCTTATGAAATACAAGCTGATTTTCTTCTGAAATTCTCTCATAGCCAATGTAAATTTGCAGTATGGTCTCTAGTGCCTCTTCCTTTTCTGAATCCAGCTTGAACAACATTTCTTGTTCCATATATGGTAGCTGTTAAATACTGGGTTCCATGGATGGTCCGACCCCAAGCTCAGTGATCAGCTCTGCTTTATTAGTGATTCAGCCAAAACAATACAAGGACCCAGGGCACCTCCAGAGTCCTGGTAGGCTATTGTTCTAGATGTTACGCCAACTGCTTTATCTACAGCAGAGGCTAACTAAGGTCCCGTCCACACGAGGGGATTTGGGCCAGTTGCGGGCCAGTTCGGGGGCAGATCAAAGCAGCGCGATCACACCACAACATCTGGGAAGCGTCCTGCTTCCGTGCCCGAACTGGCCCTTCCCCGCCCAAATCTGCTGCAAACTGAACCACCTACCCTGGTGGTTCAACTTGTAGGCGTGCTTCAAGCCGGGCGTTTGATCGCCGGCGCTTTCTTGCGCCGGCTCAACCCCGGCCCGGAGCCGAACTGCGCATGCTCGGACATGCGCAGTTCGGCCGGCTCCCGTTCGGGCCGTGTTTTCTCCCCGGCGTTTGATCGCGCCGGGGAGAAAAGGCACCGCAGCCAGGGGATCCGTGGGATCCCGCCGCGGCGTCTCAACGGTTGGCGCAGCTTTTAAAAGCCACGCCTTAAGAGGCTTTTCCCCTGCCGTGTGGCAGGGGCCTAAATTTAATGTGAGCTCTGGCCAGCTATACCAAGGTCATGTCTACCCACAGAGTTCCAGTAATGGAGACCACACGGGTGTTTTTCCAAAACAAATAATCTTTTTACTATGCAATATTAATGTCACATACACACAAAATAATCAGTCTCACTTTTCACATACACTCAAGGTTCCTTTAGAATTACAGAAAATATATCAAAAATAGTTTCTCATTTACTTGGAGATAGGTAGGTATTTCAGTTTATACTCGCCTGTTCCAGAAGTCTTGTCTGTTGCAATGTAAGAATAGGGGAGAAAGTAATTCTAGGGGAGGCTTCTAAGCACACTGCCAGAACCAGCCGGCAAATGTGGACCTTCTTGGCTGCGCACACCAAAAGATCAACTAAAGACAAAAGGGTTTTAGCAGGCTTGGCAGAAGGGGAGTTAAAGCAGGCAGGGGGGGTAGTGGCTAGCAAAAGACCTAAAGCATGGTCTTGGTGTTTTATAGTTGAATCTCCAGGTGGGTGGCACCTTGCCAAACTGCAATCCCACCTCCTTACAAGTCCATCTCATGACTTCCCTCATTGGTGCATGTAGAAAAGGGGCAGGTATTCTATGGGTTGGGCCAATATTTGAAATACTACACTCTGTCTCATGGAATACCATCTGGCCAGGTGTGAAGTCTCGGCTTCCTGCATCCTCTTTGAAGTACAGATGAATCTTGGCTTTCCCAAGCCTACAAGGTACCATCAACAGGAAACTGCAATTCAAATACAGATCAGGTCCATGTTCTGCGTGACATCTCGTCTCTTCAGTAATGGGGGGATTTCTCCTTCTTGGTTGTTGTCTCTGCTCTCAATGGCTAACATGTGTTTCTTCTTCCCATGAGCCTTTGAGCTGAATGTGTGCAAGCTACATTAACATAAAATGCAGGCAAGTGTTCCCTATGTGAATTCTCTCACAGTAGGTGATGCAAACAGCTTCCTTTGGCCTATGGTATACAGATGTGTGCACAGTCCATGTGTTGCTTGTGTAGCAGATATAAAACCATAAATTAGTCCATTTCTCAACAGTCCCCCCCCTTCATAACAAACTGAGCCTTTAGACGAAGGGCATTATGACAAATGATAGTTCCATTACTGGTACCAGGAACCGGTTATCAGGAACAGGTCCATAGATGTCCACTCATCTCTGGATCATCTGGTCACGTCTGGTCTCGTCTCAGGAACCAGGAACAATAGGCCAGATGGTTCTATCTACTCTAACCCAGTTGACCACTTTGGTATAGTGGTTAAGTGTGCAGACTCTAATCTGGGAGAACCAGGTTTGATTCCCCACTCCTCCACTCCTCCACTTGCACCTGGCTGGATGACCTTGGGCAAGCCGTAGTTCTGGCACAGCTGTTCTTGGAAAAAGAGCAGTTTCTGACAGAGCTCTCTCAGCTCCACCTACCTCACAGGGTGTCTGTTGTGGGGAGGGGAAGGGAAAGGAGTTTGTAAGCTGCTCTGAGACTCCTTTGGATAGTGAAGGGTGGGGTATAAATCTAATCACCTTCTTCTACTGTGTCAAAAACAGCAGAAGATCCAACAGGATCAATAGTGCCATCCTACCTGCATCATGGTGTAACCAGAGATCACCAACCAGAGCAACCAGAGCTGTCTCCGTTCCGAACCATGACTGGAAGCCAGCTTGGAAGGGATCTAGGGCAGATGTCTCATCCAGGAATTCCTGGAGCTGTTTGCCACTGCTTGCTCAATTGCGTTTTCCAGAAATGGAATATTAGATGCTGGGCATTAATTGGTTAGGTCCCTCTCATCCAAGGATGACTTTTCAAGAGTGCTGTCACCACTTTCTCCTTGAGGGAGCTAGGGACAGAGCCCTGGGTGAGAGTTTTATAATGTCTCCCATGGCTCCTCCTACCACTTCCATGGAGGCTTTCACCAACCGGGAAGGGCAGGGATCTAATGATCAGGTAGTAGGCCACACAGCCGATGGGGCCCTGTCAACATCCACCTGGGAGAGTGGGTTGAAGGAGTCCAGAAATGGACCCGTTTGTGCACACAGGGCCCCAAGATTCCTACTGACTCCAAATCTGGCAGCCAAGTCTTAGCGAAGGAGCAAGACTTTATCTGAAAAGAACATCGCAAATGTGTCATAGCTAATAGCCAAATTTTCATCAACTTTTGGAGCCACTGAAGAGGTGGACAATTGCCTAAAAACTCTGAACAACTGAGCTGGACATGACACAAGGTGTTGACAAAAAATTAGTTCCCAAAGATCTTTTCCAGGTTTACTAAATGCCTATTGCAGAAAAAGTATCACTTTATAGCAGGTGAGGTCAGATAGATTAGTTTACTTGGTTACTTGTGTGCAGATATTGCTTTGCTTATTTTTCACAGAGACTTCTTCTATCCATTGCCTTTGCAAAAAGGATAGGTTAAAAAAAATTAAAAATAGAGTAAGAAGAAAATTATAGGAAAGAGGGTTAGACCCATAGTCTTTTAAATTAATTTTTAACAAAACGTTCTAAAAGCCCCCATAGACTTATATCCTTTTGGGGAATGTTTGGCACTACCAGAAGCTTCTCTATGGTGGCTCTAAAGCAGATTTGAAAATAAGTACTTATCTAAGCACCTATAGTAAACCAAAATTGTTTCCAGGTGAGCAGGCTCAGAAGGTTTTGTAAATTTGTTTAAACTTTCTGGCTGTTCATGTGACACTTCATGAGTATGTTGTGGTCAGACAGTCCTGTAAAATGCTATGTGAGCTCGTACCTTTTTGCCAGGTTGCTTAAGGTTTTACTGTGAATTTGTTATTCCAAAGGCTGATTTACTTATTTAGATCCTGAATTGTCTGTCCTCTAGAGATCCTCAGAGCATAGTTCCCTCTAAGCTGAGTTGGTGTGAGCTAGCTCACAAATTTTTAGCCTCCGGCTCACAGATTTTTGTCTAAGATCAGGAAGGATGGCTCCAAAGCAAACTGATTTATGCAGCAGCCAAATCGCTCGCTCACAACTTTAATGCCAGTAGCTCACAAAGTAGAATTTCTGCTCACAAGACTCCATAGCTTAGAGGGAACATTGCCTCAGAGTGGCTTACTATACAACTAATAGACTCTAATCAGTCAAATGAAGACTTCAAACAAAGCAGAATAAAACCAATACCAATATTCCCAGCCAGCATCAACCTCCCAACTAGGCAGAAGCTGTCCATCAGTTTTTCTAATCTTTTTCTTTAAAAGTGTATTTTAAAATTTATCCTGGAAAACAGGCAGGGAAGGGAGCAAATGCTTAATTTAAGTAGCAGTATTCTGCTTGAAACTGAGTACTACAATATCCTCCTGGAGTTTTTTTTTATATCCCTACATTTTCCAGAGAAAATGTAATGATTATGCTACAGCCTCATTAACCTCACTTCATAGGGTGATTCCACACTAGACCTTAAATCCTGGTTCAACCCTGTCCCCGAACTTACATTCTACACTGCACTAGAATTTACCCCTGTAATTATCTCGAGGTATTTTTGGTTTCCACATTACATTGAGGTCACCCCGGTTTTGCCCCACACTTGTCCTGGGATAAACGGACGCTGTTATAACCAGGGATAAATACAATGTATTGTATTTATCAGAGTTGAACTCTGATAAAACCAGGGATGAGATCCAAGTGTGGAAAGGACCATAGACTCTGAGTTTGGGAGTGATCAATGGATCACTCCGTTCATAGTTGCACTGTATCATGTGCACATTCTTCCAAATTGTTATAAAATCATGCATTCAGAAGGAGTTACACCATCTGAACTTTTGCCCCCCCAAACTGAATTATATCATTCACCAATAACACAGTTGTTTTATCTGGCAAACCATAGTGTGCCAGAAGCAAAGAGGGATGTGGCGTTGATAGGTGTTTCCAAATTAAACATCTCCAAATGTCTCTAACAAACAAGCCTCACCCACTGTTTTGGCCGCATCTTCTGGGTATGCAATAAATTAATGGAATCCAGCTGTCTAGCACATTATATTGTGGCATACAAATTTTCAGCTTAAGAAAACCCATTAAGTTTCTAGTCCAGCTGGTACTTCATATCTATTTCCTGGGGTCTTATAAATTCCCAATTTACAGCACTATCGGTTTTATCTAATAAACATACACTGCCACCATGACTGTTTTATCAAAATAAGAGTCTTGTAGCTTCTACTCCTGCTTTGATGCTACCATTACCTTTAGTTGCTTATTTAGTAAGAAGTCTAGCCCATTGGTCAAAACTTGTCAGGGCTTGTGAGCTAATCAGGGTGGGCCACAACCAATACTTGAATGGGAAACTGCCAACGAAGACCTGTGTTGCTACACAGAGGAAAGCAATGGCAAACCACCTCTGTTTGTCTCTTGCCTTGAATACCCCATGGCTGGGATTACCAGGAGTCAGTTGCTACTCGAGGGCACATTCGCACTCTCGTTCCCTCCTTACTAAAAATTCCAACAGCACTGTTTATGTTGAGGGAAGGGTTTTGGTCTCGGGGTTGTATAAATTGAATGTCTACATAGTTTTAAAATTTGAATACCTTGGTCTTTAATATATAGTTGTTAACAGTAAACCAAATTAGGCTTTTTCTTTGCAGATACTAAAACGTTAAGCAATTGAACCCAACTGTTTTTAAATCAAAAATAAGATAAATGCATTTTGTCCTATTTCTAACTGTCTATCCTACAGTTTTAACCCATTATTCCTAACTTTTCTGAGTGATACATTTTACTCCCTATGTTTTCAGGGAAGTCAGCGCTCTCCTCTTCAGGAACTCCCCCTCCCCCCCCCCGCTTCCAAATCTAACCTGAGGTTCACTTGGAACCTACTATGCTTTCCTGAGGTGCCAGAACAAAACATTTCTTTTTTGGCTTCTTTTTAATGGCATTGTTGTAAGCCACCTTCAACTTACCCACTGTCACTTACCGACTGTCATTTAGCTTCCAACAGAAAAAAAATTCTTTCAGTCTTAACCAATCATGGCTAAGTTCCATTTCATACAAAACACCAAGCTCAATTTCGTTTTATGCTTAGTGTCCAACAGAAAGCAAGCCTTCTACACAAGCTCCTCTTTAACATTTTTTGCCTTTCATTTTAAACCTTACACATAATCTTTTTAAATAGTATAAAATTCACTTTCAAACTGTACAATATTATTTTTATATCATTGCAGCCTGAGTACTTGATAGAGTAATGGAATCCAGCAATCTAGCACATTACTTTGTGGAAAATAAATAATCAAATTCAGATCTTGTTTTTTAAACAATAAGTTTTTAGTTCTCATGGTAAAGAGAAAAGCTTATAAATATGCAAGTACTGAATTGGATCCAGCAATGAACTTGCAGAAGGTGTTGACAGTCATGGATCTTCTCCACTTTGCCCTCACCTCAACTCCAGGGAAGTTGATTCCTGGGGTTATGGAACCCACATGGAATAACAGTCATATGGGTTGGAGGGCTGTAGCAGAAGGGGGAAATGAGAAAACCCATCCTTTGTGCCTCTTTGACTAGCAGAGTCCAACTTGGGAGTGATTTTACCTCTTCTCCTGGCAGCCCACTGATCTGCATGACTTAGCCCACATGGTTCCCCTGACATTGGGAAACCACTTTCCCAGAATCAGACATGGCTGCTAGAGGAAGTGGAAAGCTGGGAAAATCTATGATCCTTGTGTGAGTGGATCACTGGATCCAACCCAGTGTCTGCAAAATGCTGTAAGGTGTATGCATGAGTCTTATATGGGGAAGTCAGTATAGCATTTCCATTTATTTGATTCATCTAAGAGAAACCAATACACATACCTTTTCTCTCTCAGAAGAGAGGGGCACATAAACTTAGTTCAGACATCCCATAAAACCATGGTTTGATTAAATTGTTATTACTATGGTCACCCAAATGCATGTCACTCCACTAACCATGATTAGTTTGGGAATGTCAGACCAATTTCCCACAAGCGCTGCTCCACACTTGCTGTTCCCTTTTGCTCCATGGCACGTGTCAATTTCACACAAGCTGCTGGCAGCATTGTGCTAAGCTGCAGGGCAAAATGCAGCCACACAGCAGCTTGTGTGAAATTGACACGTGTCATGTCATAAAATGTAATGCTAGGTAGCAGAGATATAAACTTTATGAAGGACACAGAAAAACACAAAGTTTTTTTACTTAAAATACAAAAATACTTAAAACTCTTGCATTATTTTGTTTATTTAACAGTCTCTGATAACTGTCACCTCCCAAACCTCCCCCCCCCCCAAAGATGCCTGCCTAAAATGGAAAGGTGGGGGAATAATGGGATTTGGCAGTGCAGTTTTTAAAACTACTTGAACTCCACTCCATTGAAATACATTGCAGCACAGACAAAATTGCAAAGAAAATGTGGAATTGATTTCCCATTGAGGTCTACAGGCCCAGATATACTACTCAGTTACTGAAATAACAGCCACCAGAGTGAAATGACAGTCCTTGGAAGTAGCAGAAGTGTTCTGGAATTTGAATGAGGGACCCCCCGGAGTGGAATTCCATTCCCAGAATGCTGCTGCTACTCCCAGGGGCTGTCATTTCACTCTGCGCCCTGTCATGCCCAGAACACAGATTATATCACTACGAACCATCATTCTACTCTTGGGGCTTTCATTCCAGTCCCAGAGCACTGTTTCTATTGCTGGAAACAGTCCCAGCGTAGTCTATCTGGGTGTAGAGACCTTAATGGAAAAATCCATTCCTTGTTTTCTTTGTAATTTTGCAAGCCCAGAAGTGCTTCCTGGTGGAGAAGGCAAAGACAAGACAAGAGGGAGGGAGCTGGGAACTTCAGCAGCCTCAAGCTTCAAAGGGTGAGGACAGGAGGGGGAGACAGGGGGAGAAAAGAGCTGCAGGCCTGATTAAAGCCATGGGCGGGCTGCTTCTGGCCCTTGGGCCTTAAGTTTGACACCCCTGGCATAAGGTGTTTTTAATATAGTCACCCCTGCCTGCATTTCCAACACTGGAAATTGGATTGGAACTGTTTTGACTGTGATGGTTTCCCACTGGGAACAATAAAAATGATAGTTTTGCAAGGGTACAGATAATCCTTTCTTAGTGCTCTTTAGGTTGTTTACAGAATCACAGATCCCACTGTTGCTTGCTTGAGAGTCCTGACAATTACAGAGGTTTAACACTGATGATTAATTAGCAGTATATATGTACATATAGTTTGCCTAATACCTTAAAATGTTAAATACTGCAAGTAGACAATGACATCTTTGCTGTTGTAAGTACTGAAGCATCTAGAACAGGCAACTATTAGATGCATGATGTTGGGCTGGGTGGAGCACAGATTAAGTCACAGAGTTATTGTAGTTTGGATCTCAAGTAGGTTGCAGTTTCAATTATTTCAGGAAGCAGCAATAAAGAAACACTAAGGACTAATGGTAATTTCCTGTTATAAAACGTCAAGGGGAAATTGGGAAACTCAGTCCTAACTGCTACTGTTGTTTTTTTCTTCCAGATTCTCACTGGTGTACTGCTGGAAGTGCTTGAAGAAGAGTACCCCAATGAGTTCACTCCAGAGGTGCAGAGAGCTTGGGCCAAGATGAAAAGCCTCATCTGCACTCATGTGACTGCTGCGTACAAGGAGGTGGGCTGGGTGCAGTATCCGAACTCTACGATGTGAGCAGACCAGGGAAACTGGGCAGGGTGGGATTGGGATTTGCTTCACTACCTGACATACCTACCAACCTTCATGTCATTCTCAGTAGGCTTGTAGGCATACCTCTGTACCACTCTGGGGAAGCGGGTGACCACGAAACCCTTTGCTTTACAGGTGATTTCTCATGATTGCTCAGCTTACCTTTAAATAGTCTATTTGGGGGAAGATCAGGTACTACAGACATAGGTATTACTACATAGGTACACAGAATTAATCCAAAAAGGTTCTAGGATCTATGGAACACATGCACAATGAGATGCTGGCTGTGCATCCTTCTGTTTCTGGTAGACTGTTATCTGCACTAGTCATGCACTTTGTGTGCCTAGCTTCTGATTTTGAATTACAGAAGGAGGAATAAATACCTTGTATAATTTGAGATTGTTAGATCGTACTAACAAAGACTCTGAGAGTGGTTTCAGCAAAGTGATTCAGCTTTATTGAAGTAGCGAACAAACACTCAAACGCAACCATAACCAGAACAGCTTAACATTGGGAGCTAGGCTCCTTTTAAACATTCCCGGGCTAACATAGCCACGCCTATTTACAATAAACAACCAATAAGATTGTAAGAATAACGTCCAATGAGAGTCTTTCCCTCGCAGGGAGCTGTAACAGTTCTGATTGGTCGCTGTTGCAAAGCGACCAATAGGAATGTAGTTCTGTGGAGCCTTCGTCTGGCTCAAGCTTAACATTGAGGGTGAATGAGGTGATTCATACAAGTTATTCCAATACATTACAGAGATGCTTCCCAAATGTTTTCCAAGCTTTAGCTTTACTGTAATAATAATAAATGGAACATTATCAGGCAGATGAGTTTTTAGCTGTGGTTTCTAAATTTATTTATTTATTTATTTAATTTGGCTTATATCCAGCCCTCCCCGCCGAGGTGGGCTCAGGGCAGTTTACATTAAATTTAATAGAAATACAGTTATAACCTGTTATAAACAAATAAACATAAAATAACAATTATTTAAAATACTCCTAACGCACTGGAACATAAGTTGATAAAGACAAGAGCAAATTATTTAAAAACAACTTAGGTAACCATATATTTTGATTATGTTCACAGCAGCTCAGATCACCCCACATTATGTGGCAGCAAGGTGGTAAACCAAGGTAAACCTGGAAGGATCAGGGGGGCACTTAAATGCCTCCCTGTGCCTCCCCCAGCCTGTCCAAGGGCCGGCTTGCCCGGGCACCCCGCAGCTGTGGGGCGCCCGGGGAAGCCAAGGGAAGGTAAGGGGTGTGGCCTAATATGCTAATCAGTTGTGCTGTCAGAGGTGTGGCCTAATATGCTAATGAGTTCCTGCTGGACTTTTTCTACATAAAAAGCCCTGGTGGCTCCTAATCGAAAGCCTGGTGGAGGAGCTCTGTCTTACAGGCCCTGTGGAACTGTAAAAGGTTCTGCAGGACCCTGATCTCTTCCAGGAGCTCGTTCCACTAGTATGGAACCACCACCAAGAAGGCCCTGGCCCTGGTTGTCACCAGCCTGGCATCTTTGCAGCCTGGGAGGTCCAGCTGATTCTGTGTCCCTGAACGCAGTGCTCTCCGGGGAACACCATGTTTGCTATGAAAGACAAATGGGAAAGATTTTCTCAGCCCACAAAATTAAGATTCTCATGAGAAAACTATACTTTGCCACACATGTCTAAAAACTAAGGCTGCATTTGACGTTACAGATTGTGGTCCATTCATGAGGTGAATGAGTCTCAAATCCTTAGACTTGAAAACTGTCATGGTTTAGAATCCCACTTACTAAGAAAGAATCAGATCCCAAATTGTTAAACTTTTGCATTTGGACGTCTCAATAAACTAGAGTTAAAGACTTCCCAAACTAGGAAATCTTCAATTATGGCTCTGTGTGAGGAGAGGAGAAAGGGAGTGTGCAAGCCCCAAAAGCTGAAGATTGTTTGCCTCACAAACAAATTGTGAATGCAGCCTTACTCTGAAAAATGCAACAATGCCTCTTATCACCGGGCACCGTTTGTGAGTATCAGGGCCCTGGAACAAGCAGTAACTGCTGTAAACAAAACACATAACTTATACTTAGGGTGACTGGGTGACACATGGGCCTTTCTCTGATAGATTTCCATCTCTAAATTAAATCCACCTAAACTATAAATCACGTATAATAGTCCAACTCCTTCCCAGCCAGTCATTCAGCCTCAGTTCTCTCCAAGCCCATAGATATTTTTGTTCTTCCTTGTTGCTGCCAACTCACTTGCATAATGTTTGGAGCATGTGACTCACCTCAGCTATCTGTCTAGGTGGCGAAGCATGTCGGTTCTGGGCTATTTTCAGAAAGAGCTAAGGGATATTAGAAGAGTGAGCTGGGATTCCCTCACCAATCTTGATTCATCCTGGGTTAGAACAAAAGATTAGTCATACAGATTGCTGCAGGAAGGGATTTGCCAAAGATCTGGATGTTGTCCCGGTGGCAACCCAGTTTCAGCAATGAATCAGCACACAAGGAAGGCAACTGAATGTTTAGCCAGGTGAATATGTAAAGCAGCTGCAGGAATTAAGGAGAAAGATGTGTGTGTGTGTGTGTGTGTGTGGTGATGATGTGTCAGTGTTTGGCTGTTTTTGAGCTATTAGAAAATGTCCATTTGAGTAGACAAGGAGTCTGGCTCAGTGATATCTACATAGATTTTAAGCAATCAGAGCAATAGATGCTAACTGTCACAGAGAACAGACCTTAGCAGAATCCTATCCTGGTCTATTCAGTGGGGCTCTTAGGATTGCACTGATAGTCTGTTGTTGACAAAGGAGACAGCTCCCACAGACATACTATCATCTCGCTTTCCCCCAGTATGGCAAATAGCTTCAGAGGAGAATATAGAGTGGAAACATTACTTGGGCAGAAGCTTAACCTCTGCTACTGTTTTCACAACCTGTTTCCTAACATCTCTGCTCCTGCAACTGCCTTGACTGATCACAGATCTCCCAACATGTTCTTAGTGACCTTGATTGTTCCAAGATCTACTAGAATCTGGAGATAACATTGTAGATCTCTTTGGAGTGTGGTCATTCCTAGGTTTTACATCATCATCATCATCACCACCATTTTGAATAACAAAACAAATAACTGTCTCTCATGATTATACCATCAGGGCACACAGTGGCATCCTCCGGTATATATAATTCTATTTTGGTCATGGACTCCCCTGAACATTCCAACACACTCCAAAATCAGTTCACTCTCTGATCTGTCATTCAGAGGGTCTCCCTATCCACTGGCTGCTTTGCCTGAGTCCTGCCTCCAACATTCTAAACAGTTTGCTGTTCCTCCCCACCACCACCACCACAGCCAGTCAGAACACAGAGGTCATTTGCATATGTGGCCTGATTTGCCTTTGCCTCGGAACACAGAGGTCGTTTGCATATGCGGCCTCACTGGCCTTTCCCTCTAACATTCTAAACAGTTTGCTGTTGATGTTCTGAGGTAAAATAAATTTCCCCTTAGTGTCTGTTGGGGGAAATCATGGTTGCAAATCTCCAGGTGAGGGCTAAAGATCACTCAAAATTACAACTGCTTTCCAGATGGCAGAGATCAGTTCCCCTGGAGAAAATGGTGTGTCCTTCTATCCTGCTGAGATGGCCCCTGTATGACAGCCAATGTGACGTAGCAGTCAGGGCTTCAGCTATTAAAACTGATGTCCAGATGACCCAGATCAGTTCTCTTGGAGACAATGGCTGCTTTGGGCAGTGGTTTCTATGGCATTATACCCTGCCGAGGTCCCTCCCCACCCCAAACCCTGCCCTCCCCAGGCTCTACCCCTCAAATCTACAGGTATTTCCCAACATAGAGTTGGCAACCCTGTAACTGGCTAGGGAACTGCTTTCCAGACCCTTGGAACCCAGAAGACATGGCATAGGAGGAGGTGCTTTTCTGCCTTAGCTGCCACTGCATAACACCCCCCTCTCCCTCAAAAAATAAGTCAGAGGTGGAGAGAACCATATCTGTTACCATGAGGCTGTCCTCCCACTCTGCCCACTTGGGGCAGCAAAATGACTTGAGACAGCCCTGTCTTATAGCTAAGCAGAAGGAAAGAAACATGGCTTGCCTCCCTCCATTTTCCGCTTCCCTCTGCCGCCCCACCAGCCATAGTCGGGACACTCATCCGGAGCTTCCTTCTAGATATCGTATTTCTTCCCACAACTGGCATTACTCCTAGTTATAGGATAACGGAAGCATGGTTTTAAGGGATTTAGGATTCCATGCTGAAAATAAACGGTTGAACTGAGCATTCAGAAAACTCAAATCATGTTATTAGAATAAACCATGAAAATTAGATTTAGGGTTTTTTCTGCTTTGTATGAGAAAATAGGGTGGAAATAAAAATGGAAAACTAGGGCTTCTGAAACAGTAGGCATATGTCACCAACAGCTGGGATCCAGAGGAGCATGATGGAGTTTCTGCTCATGCAGAGCAATTTTTCATTTTCTCTTCCCAGCAGTGGTTGATCCTGAACATGCCCCCCCCAAATAAAGCCCCACAAAGACTGAGGGCCAGAGCAGTACCCTGTGTTGTTGTTGTTTTTAATTTCTTTTATTAGATTTGCACAAGATCCCACAGGGGGCTGGTGTCATTCAGCAGAGTTTCGCCAGACTGGGGCCAGGACTGAAAAAGCCCTGGCCCTGGTCAAAGACAGCCAGACATTCCTAGGGTCAAGGATCACCAGCAAGTTATCAGTGGAGCACAAGGCTCTCCTGGGGACATACTGGAAGGTGGTCCCACAGGTACATTGGTCCCAGACCACTCAAGACCTTAAAGGTCAGTACCAAAACCTTGAACCTGACCTGGTACTCCACTGGAATACAGTGTGGCTGGTGCAGCACTGGTTGAATATGTGATGTCTGTGACGTTCCCATGAGGACTCGCGCCACCGCATTCTGGACCAGCTGAAGTTTCTGGATAAGTCTCAAGGGTAGGCCAGTGTAGAGTGAGTTGCAGTAGTTGAGCCTGGAGGAGACCATCACATGGATTACTGTGGCTAGATCAGGGTGTGCAGGACAGGAGCCAGTGGCCGGGGCAGGTGAAGATGGAAAAATGCCAGCTTGGTAATATGCATGACTTGGGCCTCCATTAATAGGCAGGTATCCAAAGTCACGACCAAACTCTTGACAGATGGCGCTGGTGTCAGTAGCACCCCATCAAGAGTTGGTAATCTGAACTCCAGTCCCAGAGGAGGCCCCCCAGCCATAGAACCTCCGCCTTCAATGAATTCGGTCTCAGTCTGCTCTTTTTTAGCCACCCCACCATGGCCTCCAGTCGCTCAGCCAGATGTTATTTATATATTTATTTATTTTATTATATTTAATAATATAATATTATTAAATACGGGCTCAGGGCAAATGTGCTCCGGGCGGTTCACACAGGCACTAAGTGCGTTCAATATACAAATACATAATACAAAATACAAAGTTAAAACAAATTAAAATCAGTTAGACGGATGCACATATAACTCCTCACATTTTGCGTAGCAGGGAGGGAAGGCCGGGTGATGAAAGATGTTACTCAACCACCCTAGCAGTCTCTCTCTATAAAAGGGCGTTGGTGTAAGTGGCCGTGGCGGCTCCTACTCGTAAGCCTGGCGGAAGAGCTCCATCTTGCAGGCCCTGCAGAACTGCACCAGGTCCCGCAGGGCCCTGATCTCTTCTGGGAGCTCGTTCCACCAGGTAGGAGCCACCACTGAAAAAGACCTGGCCCTGGTTGCCACCAGCTTGGCCTCCTTAGGTTGCGTGGCAGGGGCCGTCTGGCTGTCTAATAACAGATACAGCTGAGTGTCATCAGCATGTTTAAAACAACAAAATTAAAACAGTACAGTAGTCATAAAATACCATGCAAGATCTAATCAACTGTCTCAGCAACTAATATGGAACAGTAGTGTGGGTTCCAAGGTGGCTGTTCAAATTTAGGACGCTGATGGGATGTGGGGGGGGGGGTTTCCCACTGCCTCAACTAAAAGCTCAGTGGAAGAGCTCCATTTTGTAGGCCCTGCAGAATTGTAATAAGTCCTGCAGGGCCCTGATCTCATACGGGAGCTCATTCCACCAGTTTTAGAGCCTGTTTGGTGTAGTGGTTAGGAGTGTGGACTCTAATCTAGGAGAACCGGGTTTGATTCCCCACTCCTCCACATGCAGCTGCTGGTGTGACCTTGGGTCAGTTACAAGTTGTTTCAGAGCTGTTTTCTCATGAGCAGTTCTCAAAAGAGCTCTCTCAGCCCCACCTACCTCACAGGGTGTCTGTTGTGGGGAGGGGAAGGAAAAGGGTATTGTAAGCTGCTCTGAGACTCCTTTGGGTAGTGAAGGGCAGGGTATACATCCAATCTCTGTTTTTCCTTCTTCTTCCGGTAGGGGCCAGGGCTGAAAAGGCCTTGGCGCTAATTGAGGCAAGTTGGATGTCCCTGGGGCCGGGAACTACCAGGTGGTAGCTAAATAAATAAATAAGCCATAGGCCTGGTGAAACATCTCTGTCATTCAGCAGAGACTTCCACTAGGTCAGGGACAGGGCTGAAAAAGCCCTGGCTTTGATTGAGGACAGCCGGATGTTTTTCGGGCCAGGGATCACCAGTATGTTCTTCTCCATGGACCATTATGCTCTTTAGGGGATATACCAGGAGAGGCGGTCTCAGACTGCTTAGGTCACCGACTGGTTAGGGACTTGAAGGTTAGTACCAAAACGTTGAACCTGATCCAGTATTCAACTTGGAGCCAGTGCAGCTGGCTAGGTCAGGGCATGAAAAAGGGGGGGCAGTTGCCTAGCCTGCTGCAGCTGGAGATATGCCAGTCTAACAACATTTGTGACCTGGGCCTCCATTGATAAGGAGGCATCCAGAAACACACCCAGACTCTTGACAGTTGGTGCTAATATTAGAGGCACACCATCAAGAGCTGGGAGTTGACACCTCAGTCCAGAGTCCCCCCTAGCTAGCCACAGAACCTCCATCTTTGATGGATTCAGTCTCAGCCAGCTCAGTTTCAACCATTCCACCACAGCCTCCAGCCCCTCAGCCGAATTCCCTGGGGCAGCGGCCATCCATCCATCAACAGATATAGCTGGGTATCATCTGCATACTGATGACAACCCATCCCAAAACTCTGCACCAGCTGGACAAGGGGGTGCATGTATTTATTTTTTTATTAGACTTATATACCACCCTTCCACATGGGCTCAGGGCAGCTAACAAGAGGCAAATGTCATACAAAACAATAAAACCAAGTAAAACAATCAAATTACATTTTGCATTTAAAATCGGTGCTCACAACAATATATCATCCGAGACGGGGACTCCAATACAGTGTTTCAGGGGGCACTACTGTCTCTTCTTGATTGATCTGCACTCTGTCCGTTCTCCATTCTCAAGGCCAGTTCACATCACCAAGATGGCAACGCGGTGGTGGTACAGTGACGGTGGCGGCTCCTACTCAAAAGCCTGGTGGAAGAGCTCCGTCTTGCAGTCCCTGTGGAACTGCATAAGGTCCCGCAGGGCCCTGATCTCCTCCGGGAGCTCGTTCCACCAGATAGGAGCCACCACCGAAAAAGCCCTGGCCCTAGTTGCAGCATATTTAACATCTCTAGGGGCTGGGATGACCAAAAGATGTTTTGCCCCAGACCGTAGTGTCCTTGGGGGAACATATGGGGAAAGGCGGTCCCTTAGGTAAGCTGGACCCTGGCCATGTGGGGCTTCACCAGCACTTTGAAGCGGACCCTTTATGCTATTGGTAGCCAGTGTAGCACCTTCCAGACAGGCTGGATGTGATCCCACCTAGAGAGACCCATCAACAGCCTGGCTGCTGCATTCTGCACCAGCTGCAGCTTCTGGATCTGTGACAAAGGTAGCCCCATGTAGAGAGCGTTGCAGTAGTCTAACCTCAAGGTGACTGTCGCGTGGATTACTGTGGCCAAGTCATTGCGGTCAAGGTAGGGAGCCAACTGCTGTGCCAGCCGCAGGTGGTAGAAGGCTGACTTGACAGTGGCTGCTACCTGGGCCTCCATTGTTAAAGAGGAGTCCAGGAGCACCCCCAAACTCCTAACCCTTGGCGCCGGTACCAAAGGCACCCCGTCGAAGGCCAGGAGAGGGAGCCCCAGCCCTGAACTGACCCGACCTAAGCCCAGGACCTCTGTCTTCACTGGGTTTAGCTTCAGTCGACTCAGCCTGAGCCAACCAGCCACAGCTTGCAATGCCCGATGAAGGTCATCCGGGTTGGAGTCTGACCGGCCGCCCAACATTAGATACAGCTGGGTGTCATCTGCGTATTGATGACACCCCAGCCCATAACTCTGAACAATCTGGGCGAGGGGGTGTATATAGATATTAAATAGTATTGGGGACAGCACTGCCCCCTGAGGCACCCCACACTCAAGAGGATGCCTCCGGGAGTGCTGATCCCCAATCGCCGACCTCTGTCCCCGACCTTGGAGAAAAGAGGCAAGCCATTGAAGGGCAAGCCCCTGAATCCCCACATCGGCAAGGCGGTGGGTCAGCAGCTGATGGTCAACCATATCGAATGCGGCCAACAGATCTAACAGCAGCAGTGCCGCCACACCACCTCGATCCAGATACCTTTGGAGATTGTCTGTCACGGCAACCAGAACAGTCTCCGTCCCATGACCCGGACAAAAGCCGGACTGGAAGGAATCCAGGACTGAAGCGTCATCCAGAAAGCCCTGTAACTGTGTCACCACCGCCCTCTCTATCAATTTGCCCAAATAGGGCAAATTGGACACTGGCCAATGGTTGGCCAATTCGGCCGGGTCCAGAGATGGCTTTTTTAGGAGAGGGCGGACCATCGCCTCCTTAAGTGCTCCGGGGAATCGTCCCTCAGTAAGGGACTTGTTGACAATCTCCCACAGAGCACCTTTAAACCCCTCATGTCCCGTCTTAATGAGCCAGGAGGGGCACGGATCAAGGTCACATGTGGTTGGGTGCACAGAAACAAGCAATCTGTCAGCGTCATCCAGGCTGAGTGGGCTAAAGCACTCTAAACCCGGAACTGAAGACTCGCAAGGGGCCTTGAGTTCGCTCACTGTCTCAATCGTGGTGGGGAGGTCGCGGCGGAGCATCAGGACTTTATCTGCAAAATAGCTCACAAAAGCCTCACAGCCAAAGTCCAATTCCCTATCATTTTGCATGCCCTGTGGCAGGTCTGTCAAGGACTGAATCGTACTAAATAATTGGGCCAGGCGTGAGCTTGCAGATGCAATCTCAGCTGCAAAGAAATCCTTCTTAGCAGCCTTAGCTGCCATCTCATAGGATCTCATAAATGTCCTATAAGATGCTCTTGCCACCTCGTCGCGAGCACGACGCCACGGTCTCTCTAGTTGTCTAAGTTCTCGCTTCATCAGCCGCAGCTCCTGGGTATACCAAGGAGCCCGCCTCAGTCGAGTCTGGAGAGAATGCCTGGGAGCGATCTAGTCGATGGCTGCGGAGAGCCGGACTTGCCAGTCCTCCACCAGCTCTTCCAACGAGCCACCAGGGGGCCTCGGATCCCGCAGAGCCCTCTGAAACAGCAACGGGTCCATCTGGCTTTGCGGGCGAGCATAAATCTGCTCACTGCCTACAAAAGGTCAGGGTGGAACATTCAGACGGGCCTTCAGGGCCAGGTGGTCAGACCATGGCACTGCCTCAGCAGAGATCTGATCCACCACCACCCCCTCCGCATAGATCAAATCGAGCATGTGACCGGCCCAATGTGTGGGGGCTGATACAAACTGCGAGAGTCCCAACGCCACCATGGATGATACAAGGTCCATAGCCCAGCTGGAGGTCGCATGTAGATGTTGAATAACATTGGAGATAAGATTGCCCCCTAAGGGTCCCCACACAACAGGGGGTATCTAAGCGAGACCCTCTCCCCTAGTGCTACCCTCTGTCCCCGACCTTGAAGGAATGAGGTAAGCCACTTCAAGGCCATCCCATGAACTCCTACATCAGCGAGACAGTGGATCAACAGATAGTGGTCAACCATGTTAAACACCACTGTTAGGTCAAGCAATAGCAGCAGCAGCAGCAGCACCCCCCCTTGATCTAGCTGCCTGCAAAGATTGTCTGTGAAGGCGACCAGTACTGTCTCCATCCCATGGTCGGGGCAGAAGCCAGACTGGAATGAGTCCAAAGCCAACATGTCCTCCATGAAACTTTGGAGCTGTTCTGCGACCACTTTCTCAATTACCTTGCTCAGAAACAAAAGGTTTGAGACTGGGCAATAATTGGAAGGATCAGTAGGATCCAAAGATGGTTTCTTTAAAAGCAGTATTACCACCTGCCTGAATGGAGGGACAGATTGATAGTGTCCACAGGGGGGGGGGAGGCGTTTTCCCTCACCACTGGCCTTCACTAGCCACAATGGATGTAGATATAAGAGGCAGGTGGTCAGCTTAACAGCACCCAGAATCCTGTCAATGTTGGCCCAGGAGATTCGGCTGCAGTTGTCAAGTACTGAAATTAAAAATGGCCAAGGGGCCTCCAGTTCATATAATGTATCAATGTTGGCAGGCAGGTCATGGCAGAGTGACAAGACTTTATCTATAAAAAAGCTCACAAAAGCCTTACAGCTAATGGCCAGATTTCTAATATTTTGGATTCTCTCTATAAGAGAAGTTAAAGACCTAATTATCCTAAATAATTGTGCTGGGCAAGAGCTAGCAGATGCAATGGAGGCTGTATAAAATTCCTTTTTAGCAGCCTTCACCAATATCTCATAGGATTTCATAAACATCCTATAACAGGGATGGCCAAACTTGTTTAACGTAAGACATTTATTCTTATGTTAAGAATAAATGTCTTACGTTAGATATTTGAGAGGCATAAGACATGAACAAATATCACACAGATGTTTTAATTGAAAAATATGCAATTTTGTTTTTATTCATTAAATGAGACTGCCAAAAATAAAAACAAAGGGGGTTAAAACAGATATAATTTATTTGTCCAGTAATATTTATTTGTTTGATAATGATGTTTATTTGTCTAAGAGAGAGAGAGGTGGAAAGAACGAAAGAGAGAGAAACAAAGAAAGCAAATAGAAGGGGAGGGAGGAAGAGAGAGAGAGGGAGAGAGAGAGAGAGAGAAAGAAAGATGGGGAGGGAGAGCAGAAGGAAGGGAGAAAGAGAAAGGTGGAAAGAATGTAAGAGGTCGAAAGAAAGAAGGAGAGAGAGAGAAAGAGAGAGAAACAGAAATAAAGAAAGCAAATAGATGGGGAGGGGGGAGGGAGAGAGAGAGAGAAAGAAAGAAAAGAAGTAAATAGATAAGAGAGTGGGAGGTAGGAAGAGAGGAAGAGGGAGGGAGAAAGGAAGAAACAGAGAGAGAGGTGGAAAGAAAGCAAAAGGATGGGGGGAGAGAGGAAGGAAAGGGAAGAGAAAGAGATCCTTCATACAAAATTCCACCTATGAAGTCCTCCAGTAATTGCCTGGACCTTGCTGGATAGCATCTCTATTTCACAGTCCTCTTGACTTGACTCTTGGGCTGGGCAGCTCCCCTTCCATTTTAGCAATCATGTCATGGAACGTCTTCTGTGCCCTGTTGGATAGTTCCTTTGCCTCATTGGTAAAACAATGAATATATGCCACACAGCTGCAGTATCAGTGCTGGAAATGGGTCACATATACAGCATATTCATTTTAGGAGATATTCTTTAAAAACATGTGTACACTTTACAGATGAGAATCTGCAATCCCAAGAACAAGTAGTGAATCCATAGCAAGAACTCAAACATTTGCAAAGCAGATAGCTCAAATAAGTAAGCCAAGCCACAGACAACAGATCAAGTCATACATAACATTGTTGCAGCAACTACAGCAAATTGTTATGGAATTCAGCATTGGGCCCAAAAGATAGAAAACACCTCATTTTATAAATGTGGGACACTGAGCCTGACAAGAAAGCTTCTCTCTCTTTCTACTTGTGCTTGCCTTACTTGTGACATTATTTGTGTCGGCTGATAAGCAACCATAATAAACAGAGTACTGGCAGAAACACCTCACTATCAAGAAATTCCTCAGTCCACAGTGAACTAAGACAAGTTCTGTGGATCTGAGCCCAAAACATTAGGGAGTCTTAGATGGGAATCCACATGTGTTTTCAAACTTATTTCACATTCTCACAGAACATTTATATACAATGTTGACATGTTTTCAAGAAAAACAATGGACTGAAAACCTGTTATAGTTTCATCTTAACTGACATCAGGGGTAGGGGGTATTTGAAGCAGTATAACATCAAGGACCTTTGCAGACAACTGCAAGTTTCCTTGAGCGTTCAAACTGAGTTTGTCTTGACTTCTGTGGGATTTTTCATCCATCACTTTGGAAGCTGTTGACATGTTACATTTTTAGTAAAAGAAATAATGACTATCTCCAGAAGAATCCTGCGGCTTTTCTGCAGAATACCCAACTCCAGGAGTATCTGGGATTTGGGTGCCCTTTTGACAATATGACATTCTCCCAGCTATGTGGGAGCAACTTATCTGTGAATAAATGAGCCAACGATGTATGTTTGGGGCAATCATGTGGCTCTTTCCAACAGAACTGGCACTATTCCAGGAGGAGTGGTGGTGTTTATTCCACAGGAAAGACCCATACATCAGCCCCATCATATTCTCACAGATAAGTGGCTTCCACCTGGCTGAAAAAAATATGTAAAGACTATCTTAAAATTCACTGTAACTGGCCAGCTAAGAATTTCAGGTTTGGCTCTTTAGGCTCTGGCATCAGAATTAAGGAAGGTGTCAGACAAAAAGAACAGAAAGGCTTTCAAATTATTTTATACTCATCACTTTGGGCTTTCATATTCCTGGCCAAATTGCTTTAGAGAATTCCAGACCTTCACACACACACACATTATAAAAATTTGGTAATATTTGGTTTATTGCTATTATTATTTTGCAAGCATTCAACTTTACTAACAGAATCCAGATGTATTCAGCTGCCACCCCTCAGGTATCAACACCAAAAGCAAAATGGCAAACTGCTAAAGATAAAACTTGCGCATGTACAAAAGCATGTTTATTAGAAATACCAATGCTAGGTTGTGCCAAAAAGCTGGTGGGGGGAGAATTAAGATATTTCTCCTCTTCCCAAGCCCACTGTCTCTAATAGGAGTATAACTTGAATATATCAAAAGGAGACAAAGATCAAACTGAAAAACAAATAATTTAAGAAACAGCAAAGGACAGAATAAATTTTGGCTCAAGTTCTGGTTTCAACTCAACACACACAGACAGCTGCTCCATGTTTCATGCAGGTCTAATATCTATATCCCAAATGTGCTCTCACTCTCTCTCTTCCTCTTGTGCATCAAAAGCAACAAACATTCTAAAATGAAAATTCTTGGAAACCAGATTTCTCTTATCTTTCCTGTTTCCCTGTGCTTATAAGATACATCATTGATTGCATCACATCATATTTACACAGACTAATGTTTTGCATAGTTCTATTGACCTGAATCTAACACCCAGTGACTTGAACTAATTGCATTGTCCAAGAAGCCATAGACTGCAATTACTCAAACAAATTACAGCACTCTAGAGCTTAGAAAACGCCCTTCAACATTTTCCTTAGCTTAATATTTGTAAATGTTTATATCAAATATTATCTAAATATGGTTTGAAAATATTTTTCAACCATTGCCCAATACACTGTCTGTATTTCCACCAACAAAATCTGAATTTGACAATTACTATAATTTCTGTTTTTGTCTTAATGATAGCTAATGTGGAATAACATCACATAATAATTATCTAACTTTGAAAATATGAAGCTGCCTTTGAACCATATCTCAAAATCTGCTACTGCAGACCCTTTAATGAGAACTGCCAGGGACTGAACCTGGGGGCTTCTTATGCAAACATGTGTTCTTTGTTGACCTACGGCTTTCTTTCTGTAACACTGAGCTCCCAATTTGGGAGTTCACTTCAGTTGCATATCAAGGAAGCATGTTGCTGAGCATTCTGTGATACGATAAAGGGTGCACACTGAGTTTACAGGGAGCACTCACTACCACCTACAATTAACTAAGAAAGCACCCCGCAGTCCCATGTGGACATGTATTACAGCAGATCAAAAATGGTGGAGCCAGCTGTCTTTCAATAGTTCTTCTCACTGAGCCCAGGGTTCCCTTTAAGGCAGCTTGAAAACCATTTGGTGTTTCAAATTTGACATTACTTAAAAATGAATGTATTTATTACATTTATTTACATAAAATAGTTTTATGCCACAACCAACAGTGCTTTCTTGAATTGCCACCCATCCAGCCAGATAGTGATTGATAAATATATGATAGTGATTGATAAATAGGCTTATTTGAAGCCCAGCAAAAGAACGAAAACACGTCTAACATGTTTTAATTCAAGTACTTTTTCCACACTCAGAATGAATGTTAAAAGTTCTCATTTGAAATTTGACTGGCAAAATATCTCTCCTTATATATAATTGTGAAGTGGGGTGGCACTTTGTGAACATTCCACACGCTCCTAAATCAGTTCGCTCCATGATGTGTCACTCAGAAGCTGTCCCTATCCACTGGCTGCATTGCCTGAGTTCCAACTCCAACATTCCAAACAGTTTGCTGTTCCTCTCCCCCCCATAGCCAGTCGGAACACAGAGGTCATTTGCATATGCGGACTGATTTGCGTTAGCCTCTAACATTCCAAACAGTTTGCTGTTGGGAGTCATTGAATGTGTCCTGAGATAACATATATATCTCAATCTTCCATTAAACGGTCACTGGAGTTGTCAATCTCCCTGTGGGGCCTGGAGTTCCCCAGTCACAACACATCATTTTCCCTTCAGAAAATTTCCCAGCTATTAAAACTGATGTCCAGATGACCAAGATCAGTTCTCCTGGAGCAAAATGGCTGCTCTGGCCAGTGGACTCTGGCATTATACCCTGCTGAGGTCCCTCCCCACCTCAAACCCTGCCCTCCCCAGGCTCTACCCCTCAAATCTACAGATACTTCCCAACCCAGAGTTGGCAACCATGTAATCGGCTATGGAACCACTTTCCAGACCCTTGGAACCTAGAAGACATGGCATAGGAGGAGGTGCTTTTCTACCTTCGCTGCCACTGCATAGCCCCAGATTAACATAAACCAACCTCCAGGTGGCACCTGGAGATCTCCAGCGATTACAACTGACGTCCAGATGACCAAGATCAGTTCTCCTGGAGACAATGGCTGCTTTGGCCAGTGGACTCTATGGCATTATACCCTGCTGAGGTCCCTTCCCACCCCAGACCCTGCCCTCCCCAGGCTCTACCCCTCAAATCTACAGGTATTTCCCAACCCAGAGTTGGCAACCCTGTAACTAGCTATGGAACCACTTTCCAGACCCTTGGAACCCAGAAAACATGGCATAGGAGGAGGTGCTTTTCTACCTTCGCTGCCACTGCATAGCCCCAAATGAACATAAGCTAACCTCCAGGCGGCACCTGGATATCTCCAGCGATTACAACTGACATCCAGATGACCAAGATCAGTTGCTTTGGCCAGTGGACTCTGGCATTATACCCTGCTGAGGTCCCCCACCCCTTCCCTCCCCAGTCTCTACCCCTCAAATCTACAGGTATTTCCCAACACAGTGTTGACAACCCTGTAACTGGCTATGGAACCGCTTTCCAGACCCTTGGAACCCAGAAGACATGGCATAGGAGGAGGTGCTTTTCTGCCTTAGCTGTCACTGCATTAGGGCTGCCAACCTCCCGCCCCGGAGGCCCATTACCCGACGCCAGGGAATCAGGGCCCGGGGGGAACTCCGCCGCGGCGTGCGCGTCACCCGGAAGTGACGTCGCACGCTGGGGGCGGGGCCACGCCATTTGAGGCGCGCGCGCTTCGCACGCGCGCGCACTTTTCAAGACGACTCCCAGACCGGCTGGACGCTCCCCCGCCGGTAGGGATTTTACATTTGGCAACCCTACCCCAAATCAACATAAGTCAGGGAACCATACCTGTTGCCATGAGGCTGTTCTCCCATACTACCCACTTGGGACAGCAAAATGACTTGAGACAGCCCTGTCTTATAGCTAAGCAGAAGGAAATAAACATGACTTGCCTCCCTCCCTCGGCCATTGGGCAGCTGAGCCGTGTGCAACCTGTTCCCTTCCTCTTCCCCAAATGAGCAGTAGGCAGCACAAGGAAAGGCTGGGTGCAGTAGCAACATGAAGCAAAACCAAGGCCTCTCCGCCCACACTGTTGCTGGGGCTGGGGGCAGAGCCAGGAGATGTTGAGAATTCGAGAGGAGGCATTGCTCCGTGGGCCCCTGGCTAGCTACGGCCCTGTGTTAGGGAGAACAATTAATTGCACTTGGGCAAGAACAAACTGCAGGATGAAAAGATGGGGTTTAAAAGGCAGACCAGTTCTAATGCTGGAAATGTATCACTTGAAAATTTGCAGCCTCTTTGTTGAGTTCAGTGGGTCTTAATTCCAAGTCAGTATGTGTAGGATTATGCCCTTAGGCTGCGGTTACACACACTAAATAATCCACTTTTAATCTACTTTCAATGCAACTTCCAACTGGATTTTGTCAGTTCACACAGTAAAAATCCATTTGGAAAGTGCACTGAAAGTGGATTGAAAGTGGATTATTTAGCAGCCTTAATGTCATTTCCAAACTGATATGCAAAAATTCTGGCAACCCTATGCTTTGCTTGTCATAGAAATACATTGTGCTTTGAAAGAGCTTGGAGCAAGCCCATGGTCATTAACTACAGAGCATGAACTGTGCAACATGCTTTACATTCCTTATTGCTGAAAATTGGAAGCAGATTCTAATTATATTTTTTTCCGTGTTGATAAGCAGAGCTGAACCAGTATGAAATCACGATCCTGTTATCTCTAACAGGATTCCAAACAATGCATAAAAGATCAGAGCAGTTTTCCCTGGAACATAAAACAAGTATTAGCCTCTCTAGTTGGGAAGTTGTTGTTTAGGAAAATTACATTTTTTCAAATTATCACTCCTATTTAGTTAGATAGAAGAAGAAGAAGAAGAAGAAGAAGAAGAAGAAGAAGAAGAAGAAGAAGAAGAAGAAGAAGAAGAAGAGGAGGAGGAGGAGGAGGAGGAGGAGGAGGAGATTGGATTTATACCCTGCCCTTCACTACCCAAAGGTGTCTCAGAGCGGCTTACAAACTCCTTTCCCTTCCCCTCCCCACAACAGACACGCTGTGAGGTAGGTGGGGCTGAGAGAACTCTGACACAAACTGCTCTTTTTCAAGGACAGCTGTGCCAGAGCTTGTGACTGACCCAAGGTCACATCAGCAGGTGCAAGTGGAGGAGTGGGGAATCAAACCCGGTTCTCCCAGATTAGAGTCCGCACACTTAACCACTACACCAAATATGCCATATTAAGGAGAGTTACATCCTTCTAAGCCCATTGACTTCAATGGATTTAGAAAGGTATATCTCTGCTTGGGATGGCACTGTCAAATGTTTAATTAATAACCATGTAATTGTTTACTTTATAAAAACCTGGAATGCTGATGGCCATCTTAGAAAGATCATCACTCCTTTTCTTTCCTAGAAAGAACTGCAGGCCTGTAGCTATGGCAGGGCATTTTGGGGCCTGCCCCTCCAGCTTCCTGCCAAGGCCCCATGACTTTCATCTAGCCCAGGTCCGCCATTGGCACTGCTGCCCCTTTCCCAAGCATGGCTTGCTTCCCTGCCACTGCCGCTGCCCCTTCCCCAAGCGGCTGGTCAGTTTCTTCTGGCGTGCTCTCTCCAGCTGCATGGCAAGGGCAGCGCAATCTGAAGGCAAAGACCCTGACGAGGTCCCAGAGGAAGAACCACTGCCTTCCCAGAGCCCCATGGAGGCTGGAAGCCATTAAGGGAGGCAAGGGACGGTGGCTGGGGGGGAACTTACCAGGGAAACACAACCCACCAGCAGGAGGAGCAGCAGCGCCAGCAGCCCTGCCTGGCCATGGGGCTCTGGCGGCATCGACTGAGGCATCTTCAGGAGGCAGAGCGGAGTGGCCACAAGTGAAGCGGTGGCTGCAAGATCCATCGGGAGTTCAGTGGGCTGGGAGAAGGCTGCAAAGGGAAGGGAAGGCTCCACTGCTGAGGGAGTGGGAGAAGCCAAGGGCGGGCCAGGGCTGTGGGTGCTCGCTGGCCCTTCTGCTTCCCTTCCTGTGAGGCCAGGCCAGCCAGCATCAGGCTGCCACACTCAGAGCCATCTTGCCTGCCCAGGCTCAAGAAATGCGTGCTAGGAAATCACTTCCACTTGCTCTATGGCAGCAGCAGGAGGAAAAAGGGAAGGCAGAGGCTGTGGCCCGCTCCACTTCCTTTGGGCATTTAAGTACGAGAACTTAACAGCCTCCTTGGCTCTGAGCAGTTTACAACTGGCCAGCGTGAGTTTTTAAAAATGTATTAATGTTTTATTTTTTGTTCTTGTGATGTCAGTGTCCCCCAACTTATTTAAAAGCCCCCTGCATTTAAAAATCCTGGCTATGCATCTGAAGAATTGTCATTCGTAAGTCCTTGCTTGGCCATCAGAATGCAAAAAGCCACTTCATGGGGCTTTATGTGTTAGAGGAATTTCACATTACCCTTTTAAAACTGTTATTGTACCATCATGGCATAAACCGGTACAGGGACAGCTGTTTCACACAGCCTTTCCCTTCCGGTAAGGAGCCGTCTCTGAAGCAGTTTGTCATTTCAAACTGCGCCGCTTTCTTTTCCCACCCACCCCCACGTGTGCACAATCTCCCTGACAGTTTTGTTTTTTAAAACATTCTATTGGGAGTGCTATGGCACTGAAGCAGGACTACAAATCAGCACTATAGTGACCCCATTGAGATGCCTGGACTCCATTTAGATACACTGACGTTCGCTACTGCTGTCCCCTGGAAACAAGAGGCTCACTGCATACAAAGTTCAAGCGCGGGGGGCGGGGAGGGAACCGGATAGTTTTGAAACCCAGGAAGCTTTCCTTCCTTCCTTAACTCCCACAAACCATGGACTGTGTGTGCTTGTGCGTGTGCCCCTGAGTCTACACTTCCTCTACAGCAAACGTTTAAAAAACTGACCAAACATCTGTCTCACCATTCACTTATGCCCCTGATCTCCCACTTAAACAAGCTGTATAATCAGGTAGTTTGTACGCTGCCTCTCTAGACATGCTTGAAGTGGTAAACTGATGCCCTTTGCAGACCAGTTTCTTTTCTGCCTTTGTGTCTTTTAGTGGAAAAGAATGTCCATCAACAGCACTCATCTAACATTAGTTATTATATTGGAATCAAAGAGGCACTGGTTACTTTGAAATTAATGGAGTCTGGAATTTCTGAAAACTGCTGGGTAGCAGGCTATTCTGGGGCTTTTTAATCAAAGCCCAAATTAGTAAAGCCCCTCCTCCTTTTTCATGCTGTGCTGGTACGTTTTCATGCTGTGCTTATTGCTATTTTCAGTGATTTAATCTTTAAACAGACATGATAAATACAACGTCTGCCCCAAAATTACTTTTTAAAATCCATGCTGAGATGCAGTAGCGAACATCAGTATATCTAAATGGAGTCCAGGCATCTCAATGGGGTCGCTATGGCGCTGCTTTGTAGTCCTGATTCAGCGCCATAGCGCTCCCAATAGAACATTTTTAAAAGGGAGAGAGGACGATCATGTGTGGGGAGAAAGGGGGCGTGAAAAGAACTGTCATCGCAGGAAGCACTACAGGACATTTTATATAGCACCCCATAGTGCTTCAGAAGCAGTAGATGGATTGAAGATTGGTGGAAAGCAGTTTGAATGAACAACGCTTCAGGCATGCTTCCCAAACAGGACAGAAGTGTTTTTGTGTGAATAGGTAAATATATTCCATCAGGAAACAGTTGCTAAAACAATTCTGTCTGAAATGACAGGGAAAAAACGTTAATGAACAGTTCCTGAAACGAAATACATAGGCTGTCTGAAATTCCTCTTAGTGTAGCTTTTCAAAATACTATTCTGTTGGTTGAGATATTTTTGCACATAGCACCTGCTTTTGTGTCTGACCAATGGACACATGTTCAAGATGCTTTAATGTGTCTCACAAAACCTAAGCTTTCCTGTAGAATTTCCTCTTAATGTTAGTCTGTTCTTTTAATGAGGGCCAGTGGAACTTGTCTATTGTTAGTGCTAGCACAGAACTGGTGAAGCCTATAATTAAACATTGTAGCTGTTCATTGTAACTTCTTAACTTTTCTCCTCTGCACACAATAAAGTGCAAGAATTGTTGAAGTTGGGAAGAAACTTTGGAATGGTAGCCACTGTACACAAAACCCAGCATTGAGTCTTCATTTAGTAAGACATTTCTTTGGAAGTGAGCTGAAATTAGAATGTGTTGAATCTTTGTTGTGTGAACATTTTCACAGCAAGAGAGGCCAAAACAACTCCTAAACATTATCTTATTTATTTCATGGTTCTAGGAATATTTGCTGCACAGTTGACAGTTTATTTGGTGCCATGGCTTGACTAAATAATCCCAGCCAACTGAGGTTCATGCCGTCAGCATGATGCCATTATGGTATCTCAACAATATCATATAGCAGTGGTTCTTAAACTTTGTGAAGTGGGAATCACTTTTAAACTTACTGTAGTTTCTGATACCCATTTGTGGACCACTGGCAAGAATGGCTCCAGACCTTTCTCATGTAGCCTTACTGCCAACTAGCTGGAGGTTGCCAGGAGAAGAGGGTACATCACCCTTGCCTGTACTGAGGAGCAGTGGGGAAGAAGCTGCACTGACCAATCAATTGTCAGTACTGGCAGAAACCTTGGCACCCCTCCTGGCCCTGAAAGGGAGGTTGGAGCCATTGGGACAGTTGCCAAGGCTATGGGAGCCAGGCAGGACCAGACAGGCTCACAAGGCTTGGAGGGGGGGTAAAAAAGAGCCCTGGGGGTAACCTTAAAGGGCTCCGATAACCCAGAACTGAGGAAGACTTCTTGGCTAGCTCCAGTGGAACTCCAACAGAATGAGCAGGAGCATCTAGGAGGGAAGAGGAAAATACGGGGTGAGCTCCTTTTCCAAACTGAGGGCCAGGGGAGCCTCGGGAAACAGGGCAGCACCCCTCTTACAAAGGAATTCTATGCTACCTTCCCCCTCCCCACTATACAACACTCTGAAAAAGTTTATATTTTATTTTTCATGCTTAGTATTTATAAATGTATACCATTACTACTCAACAAGTAAAATGGCCACAAAATAGATTGCATAGAGGCGAATCCTAATCTGTCAATGAGACTTCCAGAGTCTATGACCCACTTTGGGGTCCCAACCCATATTCTGAGAAGCACTGCCATGTGTCTAATTCAGACTGAGGGCAATACTACTTTCCATCCCTCTAAAAGAGGGGAAAACACATTTGCCACTGTTCACAGATTCCCCCCAACACAAAAAAATCCTGTCACAACAGGGCACATTTCACAAAAACTGAAAATGCACCTCCCTGCTCTTGCTCATTCCTAGCTTCAGTGAAAGCTCTAAACGTTATAACACTATTACACAGAAAAAATAATGGTGTGCTGGACAATTGAAATGCAGCTTTGTGGCAATGGTTCATGTCCATGTAATCCAGCAATGTTTATGGTACCTCTGCTGCCTATACATTTTCTTGTTGTTATTACTGTTTTGCTGAAACTCTCCAGCTCTGTGCAACAGCTGCTGAATGCTTGTGCCCAGTTTGCAACAGAAAGCAGTAGCCGTGCAGAAGGATATAAAATAACTGTCATGCTGCTGTTTGTTTGCACAAATTGGCCCAAAATAGCAAATTCAAATATTGGGGGGGGGGGGAGGTTCCCAATATTATTTAAAAGCTGTAAGATCAACAGACTTAAAACTGTGACCAGGGCTGAAGGAGAGTTTGATAATGTGTGCAAAACATGGGTATGGAAGTATGGACAGTGAATCTTTTACAGGGATAGTAAGCAAAGGGGGGTAAGTTTGCTTTGACAAATCCAGACTAGTGAACTACACATCCCAATAAGCACTGGGGCAATAGCTATTTAGTATGTACATCTGTAATAGCACACACTAGCCATAGCTTGTCAGATCATAGAAGCTAAGCAGGGTTGGGCATGGTTAGTCTTTGGATGGGAGACCACCAAGGAAGATCTGGGCTATGCAGAGGAAAGCAATAACAAACCATCTCTGCCAGGGGTCATTTCGTAGAAAAAGAGCTAGGGGAACTCATTAGCATAACTCATTAGCATATGCCACACCCCCTGACATCAGGGGCCCGGCGGTGGACCTGCAAGGCCAGCGGGAGTGCGAAGAAGCCCCGCCAAGGCCCTCCCAGGCCCCAGGCAGGCAGGGGTGGGGAGAGGCGGGGAGGAAGGAACTTACCCTCCCTCTTCTCCTGCCTCCTCCTGGCTGAATGAGGGCTGGAGGCGGGGCAGCCGGAAGCAGGGGGCGGGGCTTCATCATGTGCCCCGCCCCCTGCACCTCACCCGGGGGAACTGCGTTCCCCTGCGTTCCCCCCCCGAAATGACCTCTGATCTCTGCTCATCTCTTGCCCTGAAAACCCCATGAGGATTCGTCATAAGTCACTTGCAGCTTGATAGTGCTTAATTATTGATTGATGGACAGAGGTCATTTCGGGGGGGATCGCGGGGGATCGCAGTTCCCTCGGGTGAGGTACGGGGGGCGGGGCACATGACAAAGCCCCACCCCCTGCTTCCGGCCGCCCCGCTTCCGGCCCTCATTCAGCCAGGAGGAGGCAGGAGAAGGGGGAGGGTAAGTTGCATCCTCCCTGCCTCTCCCCACCCCTGCCTGCCTGGGGCCAGGGAGGGCCTTCGCAGGGCTTCCTTGCACTCCCACTGGCCTTGCAGGTCCACCACCGGCCCCATCATGGGGCTCGGCAGTGGAGCTGCAAGGCCGGCAGTGGCGGCCGGGACCATTGGGGGCGGGGTGAATGGCCTTATGACACACTTCCGGTGATGTCAGGGGGTGTGGCCTTATGACACACTTCCGGTGATGTCAGGGGGTGTGGCATATGCTAATGAGTTATGCTAATGAGTTCCCCTAGCTCTTTTTCTACGAAACGACCCCTGTTAATGGAGATAAGTCATTAGAGGACAAGTCTCTAGAAGCCAGCAGGGTAACAGAGAAGAAGGGTATCTGCATTTTCAGATAACGAAGTGAACATTGCACTTAGAGGGTCAGAGATATGCTCAAATTCAAAAGGACAATCAATATGTAGGATATACATATGGGAGTGAAACATACCTAGAGGCACCTGATGAGGGATGAGGCATAATATGTCAATGCAAAATAGCAAAAGCCCAACCACATGATTTTATTGTGCTCAAATTAAAGTTATATTCATTTTTAAATAGTATTGAAATAAAATTATGTTGTTCTTTCCACTTTGAAATTATTGGAATAAAAATGGAAGGCTAGAATACTGTGTGGTTTCCCTCATATTTCTGTGAGTAATAAAAGAAATATATGAAATAATAATAATAATAATAATAATAATAATAATAATAATAATAATAGCTCAAATCTCAGGGATGGGGGTCAAGCCCCTGAGTCTCTATGGCACTGAGGCTTCACCTAACCAGAATGATGCCTCCAGTGCTCATAGAAATCCTTTATTAATGCTGTAATCTAATTTTGTGATTTCAAAATTAGCCTCTGCTCCTCCCAGCTGTACCAGGCAAGTCATGGCAACCGCCATCTGTTTTCTCCACTTATGTATCAGCACCTCAACTGGGGAAAAAATGGGGGGGGGACGTGATCAGCTCCAACCCCCAGCAGCATACCTTGGTATTTCTAGAGGAACGACACTGGGAAGAATTTAAATAAAGACCTTAAAACTTAAGAGATGGATTCTGCAGGTGGTAACAGATGGATGTGCAAACAATTTATGTTTAATTCAAAGTTTAGCATCACAGGGATCTTTGTGGTCCAAAGATAAACATAATAGTGTGCTTGAGAGGTAGAAATCAGTTGTGTTGTGACTCTTATCTACAATCTTCTGGTTTGCATTTGTGCTCCCCAACGTAAAGAATGTACAAAAAGGAACCAGAACATACACATACCTGCTATGGATTTTGGCATCATTTATTTAAAATTTATTTACTTATTTAAAATATTTATATCTCACTTTCCCACAATGCCCAGGGCCTTACAAAATATAAATAGACACAGTTAAAACATAATTAAAAACACAACTGAAAACACATGAATTAAAATATATATGAAAACTGCAACATTGTCAATACCACCTGCCAGAGATATATATTAGTAACTTCTGCTAAAGGTACATCAAAATAATTCTGCTTTGCACTTTTTACAGAAGAAAAAGAGTGTAGGAGCTTTCTGTAGTACATCTGGCAGACTGTTCCAAAACGTGAGCACAGCCACCAAAAACGGCATATACGGGCTATAGCTGAACAAACCTCCTGAATTGAGGGAACTATTGGAAATGAGGCTCCTGATGACTTTAGTTGGTACAAGGGATCACAGGAGGAAAGGCAGCCAATTAGATACACAGGTCCCAGGCCATGAAGGAATTTAAAGGTAACAGCTAGCACCCTGAATTGGGCCCAGGGGGGAAAAAACTAACCAATGAAGCTGCCAAAGCAGATATTAATATGACCATACCAGGATAAACTGGTCAGTAATCTAGCAGCAGCCTTCTGTACCAGCTGAAGTTTCTGAACAGTTTTCAGGGGTTGGGGTTTTTTAAATTATTATTCTACTGTATTTGTATTTACTGTGTGAGTCACCTCGGCCGGTGTCCAATTTGCCCTATTTGCACAAACTTATTGAGAGGGCGGTGGCGTTACATCTACAGGGCTTTCTGGATGATGCTTCTATCCTAGATCCTTTCCAGTCCGGTTTCCGCCCAGGACATGGGACAGAGACAGAGCTGGTCGCTCTTGCTGATGACCTCAGAAGGCATCTGGATCAAGGCGGTGTGGCAGCACTGTTGTTGTTAGATCTGTCGGCCGCGTTCAACACGGTCGACCACCAGTTGCTGACCCGCCGCCTCGCCGACGTGGGGATTCAGGGGCTCGCCCTTCAATGGCTTACCTCTTTTCTCCAAGGTCAGGGACAAAGGATAGGGGAACAGCAGTCCCGGAGATATCCTCTAGAATGTGGGGTGCCTCAGGGGGCAGTGCTGTCCCCGATGCTGTTTAACATCTATATGCGCCCCCTTGCCCAGATTGCCCGGAGGTATGGGCTTAGGTGCCATCAGTATGCCAATGACACCCAGCTCTATCTGATGCTTGGCAGCCAGTCGAACTCCAGGCCAGAAGATCTTCACCAGGCGTTGCAAGCTGTGGCTGGTTGCCTCAGACTGAGTCGGCTGAAACGAAACCCGGCAAAGATGGAGGTCCTGGGCCTGAGGCAGGTCAGTTCGGGGTTGGGGCTCCCTCTCCCAACCTTCGATGGGGTGCCTTTGGTGCCAGCATCAGAGGTTAGGAGTTTGGGAGTGCTCCTGGACTCCTTGTTAACTATGGAGGCTCAGGTGGCAGCCATTGCCAAGTCAGTCTTCTACCATCTTCGGCTGGCCCGGCAGTTGGTTCCCTTCCCTGACCGCGATGACCTGGCCACAGTGATCCATGAGACAGTCACCTCGAGGTTAGACTACTGTAACACTCTCTACATGGGGCTGCCTTCGTCGCACATCTGGAAACTGCAGCTAGTGCAGAATGCTGCAGCCAGGCTTTTGATGGGTCTCCCTAGACGGGAGCACATCTGGCCTGTGCTGAAAGTGCTGCACTGGCTGCCAATAGCATACCGGATTCACTTCAAAGTGCTGGTTCTTACCTTTAAAGCTCTATATGGCCAGGGTCCGACATCCCTAAGGGACTGCCTTTCCCCATATGTTCCCCCAAGGGCACTACGGTCGGGGAGGGCGGGGTATAAATCTAATAATAAACAAATAAAATAAATAAAAATATACATTTTCCAAACAAATAAATAAGGTTGGAAGTGACCCAGGAAGGGAGAAAAGTGCCTGGAGGGATGGACTGAGGGGAGTCAATGCTCCTTCTGGTGTTAAAAGCCCCAGCATTATATGTGAAGGGGGGGCATGAATGGAGGTCTGCTCCTAGTTTCTGGGATACATCCCAATGCTTGCACTTAAAAGGGGACCATGAAGGATGAACTGGAAAACACTAGCATAATGTACATTGCTGTTTTGCTGCCCTTCTTAAACTGCATGCTTGTAGGCGAAAGTATTTGTTCAGAACAGAGGTGGATCTTACTAAGGAACAATTTGACTTCATGAACTTCTAAGTCCTCAAACATTTCCAGTGACATCTGTCATATTTAGATTTAGATGAGCCTTTCCGACTCATTCTCAGACAACAGAAACCTCCTCCCACTCCCTGTCTCACTTATTTTGTGATAAGTGGTCACTTATTTTGTCCTCCTTTTCCATCAGTCTCCAATCTTTTCTTCTGTAAGTACAGTAACAGATTATACAGCCAAAACAAGAGAGTGAGTCAACAAAAACACCTTGGGGAGGAAAAAAATGTGTAGCATTGGTAACTACCCAGTGAAACCTATATTTTTCTCTGATCCCTGTAAACCAGGAGAAAAGGCATTTCCCTAAATTGAATGTTCTTAATATGCAGACACAATCCTTAGGGTCTTCACCACATCCTGTGAGTACTTGCAGCACAAGGAAGAAAGAGATTAACATCAAATGCTCTCCCAAATTGCTATGGCCAAGATTTTTGCATGGATGGGAACAGGAATGCTCCAGGGAATCTGTGGTAGAATCTTTTAAAAAGTTGTTCTCACTGGTTTGAATCCAGCTCGGATTGGTGGGACTAAACAACCAATTCACATGATGTAGCTTTATGTGGCTATTGGCTCAGTTACACATTCAGTACCTACAGTCAAATTCTGCTCACAGGCAGCATTCTGCCAATAAACTGGTGATCCTGTTAATAAGACCCCACATTCCATAAAGCTGCAGGCCACAATAAGAGGCTCCATGGACAAAGGAAGTGATGAACGTTCATGCGGGTGGCAGGCAAAACCGGTCATCTGAAAGCAAAACTGGTAACTCAATGATCAAAGATTCAGAGCTTCAGATGTGCTATTTAAGCAATTAAGAATAAATGCAAAGGGTGACATCACACTCCTGACTGCATCCTCCTCCATCAGTTTTTGTCTAGGCCATCATTAAATTTGCAGGCAATGCCACTTCACCATCTCTCCCGATCAGGGCTCTTTTTGTAGAAAAAGCCCAGCAGGAACTCATTAGCATAATAGGCCACACCCAACAGCAGAAACTCATTAGCATATTAGGCCACAACCCTGACAGAACAGCTCATTAGCACATTAGGCCGCACCCCCATGTTACCAGAAGTGTGGTCATCCAGCCACACCCACCTTTTGCTTCTTATTCTGTTTACCTTGTTTGTTGTCAAAACCCAGGGCTTTTTTTGTAGCAGGAACGCCTTTGCATGTTAGGCCACACACCCCTAATGTAACCAATCCTGATGAGTTTCTGCTGTTGGGTGTGGCCTATTATGCTAATGAGTTCCTGCTGGGTGTGGCCAGCTCAGGAGCCAGCCAGAACTCCGTTCCTGTGCATTTTTTTCCTGCCCAAATATAGCCCTACTCCCGATAATTCTACATATCTTGTTGGTTATGATTCCTTCAGTTCTCATATTAATTAACTAAGGACCCAGTGTGGCAATGTGAATTCTCTCTATTTACCCTCTTTCACTTTATTCCAGGCTTCAGGCCTGCACTTCCAGTTGCCCAGCCAATTAATGCATAGTTGGAGATAATGCTGAAACAGTAAACACCCTGCCTTTGGGAAATCATCCCAAGGGCAGGTGCTGGTACTTACATGCAATTAGGCCTCAACAACTTTTTAAATGCTAGGCAAGCCTCAAGGTCTTTGGGTTTCACTTGATGATGGAGAGCCATGCTGTTGTGTGACTTGGGTTGCCAACTCTAGGTTGGGAAATTCTTGGAGATTTGGGGGTAGAGCCTTGGGAGGACAGGGTTTGGGGGAGAGGAGGGAGCTCATCAGGGATGTGATGGCATAGAGTCCACCCTCCCAAGCTGTCATTTCCTCCAGGGGAACTGATCTGAGAGCCAGTTTGGTGTAGTGGTTAAGAGCGGTGGACTCTAATCTGGAGAACCAGGTTTGATTCCCCACTCCTCCACATGCAGCCAGCTGGGTGGCCTTGGGTCAGTCACAGTTCTCTCAGAGCTGTTCTCAGAGTGCTTGCAGCCCCACCTACCTCACAGGATGTCTGTTGAGGGGAGAGGAAGAGAAGGAGATCTGAGACTCTGAGTAAAGGGCATCCAACTCTTCTCCTCTTCCTCCTCCTCCATCTCTGTAGTCTGGAAATCGTAATTTCAGGAGAACTCCACCCCCCATCTGGATGCTGGCAAGGATATTGTGCAGCCATCACCTGCTTAAAACATCTTACTAAACCTTAATAAACGACATTGTAATCACAGGCAATCTGTCCTCTTCTTGGGTATGTAATAACCTAAAAGCAGAGTCTGGCAGACCCTTATTCTAAAGTAAGGCAAGTAGGGCTAGCAACAGACAGATCATTTTTAAAAAAACACTTGGAATGGGAAGTACTCTTTATTCTTGTTAGAACACTTTAAATTTGCAAACCATTTTATGCTGTTAATTACATGACCCAATGAGATAGGTCATTTATTCTTATTTTATAGGTGGGGAACAAAACTAAGATAATACATTGTCCAAAGCCAACCAAGTGATCAATAACTGAGGCCCTACTTGAAGCCACACCTCTCACATACAGGCCCAGCCATAGTGGCCTATATCAGAAAATCCTGAGTTCAGTTTCTACCTCCAAGTAGCATTAGGAAAATACTCTCAGGCTGCAGTCACACATGCTATTTCCTCCGGAGGAATTTGACACACAGTTGCGAGATCACACCTCCCTTTGTAGCTGTGGGCACAACCCATCACTGAGTGATCAGACGCAACTGCGGGTGAGTCGGGGGGGGGTATTGGCCATTTGTTTCCCATGTGCATAAACGAGGAATCGCACCTCCGCACTGAGGGCCCCCTATGGACTATGTGATGATGCACGTACTGTGAAGGGGGGGATGGCACCGAGCTGGGATTGCCTGATCAGACCATCCTGACGGCATGAGTGTGTGCTTGCGTGATCAGATGGGGGGGGAAGGCCATCCATGGCCCGTCAGAACCTGTTTAGTACCAGACTTTTCCCGGTGTCTTTTAACTCTGCTTCTGCGGCGGAGCAGCCCGGGTGGCCAACGACTGCGGGAAGCTTCCCAGATGTTGCTGTCTGATTGCTCCCTTTAGATCCATCAGCCATTCACACCTGTGTTGGATCTAAAGGCACGTGTGATCGCAGCCTCAGTTTCATTCTCCATTGATACAATGGAAACATTAATGAACTTCCTTGTTGAGTTGTTAACAGGATAACACAGGTCTTTTCCGCACCAGACCTTAAATCCTGGTTCAACCCTGTCCCTGAACTTACATTCTACACTAAATGTGAGTTCACCCCGTAATTATCTCAGGGTATTTTTTGTTTCCACATTACATTGAGGTCACCCCGGTTTCACCCCACACTTGTCCCGGGATAAACGGATGCTGTTATAACCAGGGTTAAATGCAAGGTATTGTGTCCCAAATTGAACTCTGATAAAACCAGGGATGAGATCCAAGTGTGGAAAGGACCACAGTTAATTACCCTTAAGCCCTCCAACCAATGGCTAAGGAGTGATTTTTATTCTATAAAACCAGTTCCCAATGTTCTATCACACTACAGAAACAAACCACAAGCTGCATACAAGCATGTATATTTAAACTTCAGTGGCTGCTTCTGCTAGAACAAAGCTGCTTCAAGGGGAGTTCCTTCTGACAGAGAAGCAGGCTTGGATCTATGGTAAATACCATCTGGTAGAAGGGATTTGTGTCAGCCGAATAGGACCTCCTCATCTCTCCCCTCATGAATGATCCCCATAATGTTGCTGGCTGAGAGAGGGCCCACAGGAACAGACTGAGGGGGGATGTAGAGGTCTGCATCAGGAGGGGAGGAATCCGTGAAAACATTTTCCCCATCCCTTCATGGAGATTTTCTACAGGATCCAACCCACATTCTGATTTTCCACTATAATTCCCTTTTGCAAGCCACTTATCTTCCTCGCTGCTTGTAGTGTTCCAGACAAGTGGCATCCCTAATTGTACCCCTTTCCATGTAAAAGGAAGCCTGCCACTCTTTCTTGCTGGGAAAAGTACAGAGCTGCACTCCAGGTCACTATGGCAGAGTGGAGAAACACCCCAGTAAAAGGTGTTTCACATGACATTTGAGGCAGAATGAATGTGAATTGGGAAAAGCAGTGAGAAATAATAAATAAATAAATTGCACAAGCTCAGTTCTGCCTTCATTCTAGATGCATACCTTGGAGCATTTTCACAGGACAAGTTTACACATGGAGGCACATTTCCACATGATTGGGGAGACCCTGGGTGCGGTCAGACAGCATGCTGCGAGCGGATTAAATTGCTCCGGCCCCAATGCGGGTTTTTTTAACCTGGAGAATTGCAATCACACTCACCTCCTTGCTCCGGATCGCTGCGCAGCCACATCGCTCCCCGCCATCCACAGGCGGGAGCGTGCGTCGGTGTTGGTTTTTTTCTCTCAGTTTGGGCATGCGCACAGGCAGCCATCTGTAGAACTAAAATTTTTGCACGTGCACAGAACAGCGATTTCCACTTCAACCCGACTGCTGTAACACTTCCCTTTAAACTTTAAAGGAACACTTCCCTTTAAACTTTTACCCCGAAAATGGCCTCCGTGAGATCCCGAACTCATCTAAATGCTAAAACTAGGCACCGTTTAAACATTGTTTTTAATAACGCGGTGGCAGAGCTCCACCTACGCGCACACCGCCAATGCTTTAAAAATGGCGGGCGAAAAGCGGAAGCCTCGGGCAGCTTTCGAGCAGGGAGGGGGTTTAAACTGGAAGTGGCTCGACACCGGAGGAACGATCACACAGGGGGGAAATGCGGCTGGAAACGGAGAATCAGGAAAACACCACTTGTGGACCTGTTAACAAAATACTCCGGTCTAAAAGGGATTTGAGCCGGAAAGTGATGGCTGGGGACAGGAGGCAGATGCTGACTGTGTGATCGCGCATATAAAATCTGTTTCTGAACTGGCACAACACCAGATCAAATGGCGCGTCTGAACGCACCCCCTGATAATACATGGTTAGATTGCAAAGTTTAGAGAGAACCCTATGCACACCTTCCAATGAAGGGGCTAAGCTGTGAAAGAACTTGCCATGGTGAGTCCACTTGTCATCACCCTCAACACATGCACATATTCATTTCTCCCAAAGGTGTTGTTCAACCCCCCCCCCCACACACACACACACACGCAGTGGCCTATCCTCATTAACAGGGATGAGAGATACTGTACTCCCCTTGGAAGCCCTGAGATACACATTCCCTTCCCATGCACATATACAGCTCATCAAAATGAATGGCCTTTTGCAAGTTAGTAACAGTATGAGCAAGATGGAACAATTATATGGTATTCCATTAAGGGCTGACTGTGGCAGCACGCTTTGGGAGCTCTTACCAAAGAAAACAGAATCATTTACAGCTGTAGTCCTAATGATGTTCATACCCCTCGAGGCTCAGGCATGCCAGACATCCATCTTTCTGCCATGTATCATGAACCCTTTCTTTAAAATCCAACCCCACTTTAACTTGCAGACATGTTTTTCTTGATCTTGGAGATGCAGACTGTTTTGGAACAACAAACAAAAAGCAAAAAGATAGATTGTATATAATAAAGAGATTTTAGGATACATTAGAATGTTGTGTTCAAGTGCCTCCAGGTTTGTGGTTAGAATACTAAAAATAGCACTTCCAAACCCAAATTCTACAATTTAAACAAGACCATGCAAATACATTACTTACTTTTTTGCATATTTACATGCTTATACATGCTTATAGCCGCCACCACCTTCTATGTGAATTCCATGTGTTACGGTAATCACTCTTTGGGTGAAGAAGTACTTCCTTTTATCTGTTCTAACCCGACCACTCAGCAATTTCATGGAGTGCCCACAAGTTCTTGTATTGTGAGAAAGGGAGAAAAGTACCTCTTTCTCGACCTGCTCTATCCCACGCATAATCTTATAAACCTCGATCATGTCACCCCTCAGCCATTGTTTCTCCAAGCTAAAGAGCCCCAAGGAAAGTGTTCCAACCCTTTTATCATTGTAGTTGCCCTTTTCTGCATTTTTTCCAGTGCTATAATATCCTCTCTTTTTTTCTTCAAATATGAACTATTCTAGAAAAATCATATCCTGATACACGGAGTTGCTAGGTAAGATGTCACGTTCAGCAAAAAAGCTTAATACAGGGAGCCACATCTCTGTAAATAAGGGATAATGTGACATTTGAGATGTCATTTTTAAATTGTGTGTTATTTTCCCCATTATAAACTGATCCCAAATTTTCTCGTACCACTCTGACATCGTGGGGGGGGGGGTTTCTATCTATCCCAAAATGGATGAATCTATAATATCCTTTTTGAGGTGTGGTGACCAGAACTGTACACAGTACTCAGATGAGGTCGCACCATCGATTTATACAGGGGCATTATGATACTGGCTGATTTGTTTTCAATTCCCTTCCTAATAATCCTCAGCATAGCATTGGCCTTTTTTATTGCAGTTGCACACTGTCTAGACATTTTCATTGAGTTATCTACTATGACTCCAAGATCTCTCTCTTGGTCAGTCTCTGCCAGTTCGGACCCCATCAATGTGTATTTATAGTTAGGATTTTTGGCTCCAATGTGCATCACTTTGCACTTGGCCACATTGAACCCCATTTGCCACATTGACACCCACTTGCCCATCCTCGACAGATCCCTCGACAGAGTGCCTCACAATCCTCCCTGGTCCTCACCACCCTGAACAACTTCGTGTCATCTGCAAATTTAGCCACTTCACTGCTTACTCCCAACTCCAAATCATTAATGAACAAGTTAAAAAGCACTGGACCGAGTACTGATCCCTGCGGTACCCCACTGCTTACCACCCTCCACTGAGAAAATTCTGTTCAATGATTTTCTCTTGCAACCACTTCACAATCCCTGAGTAAGGCACATTTTATTCTAACGTTACTAAACATATTTTGCACAGTGTTAAAAGCAAAATGTGCACTGTGAAATAAGTTTTTGTGCTGTTAGGCATGTGGGATTTCTTAAAAGTAAATTGATGAGAAAAAGATAAAATGAAAAGAAGAGTAAAAAGAAGTCTGAAACCTTCCTCCAACATAAGGAGCCTTCCTCTGACAAAAGTAGCTTTTCTACCAGAAGAATTCCCACTTCCATTAGAAGAAGGCTTCTCAGTTGGGAACAAGGCTTGACTCTCTGCGAAATGGAGTGGCAGGATGTGTGTAAAGTGCTGTAAAGTTGCAGCCAACTTATGGAGACCCTGTAGGATTTTCAAGGCAAGAGATTAAGCAGAAGTGGTTTGCCATTGCCTACTTCGTCATAGCAACCCTGGACTTCCCTGCTTAGTTTTACAAAATCTGATTAGGCTAGCTTGGGCCATGCAGTGCAGGGCTGAGTGATAGGATACATGCCAGCATATGTTGGTGTATGCAACCATTACACAGTAGCAAAAAACAAACACAGAAGATTATTCCGTTGTGGTACCAAAACTCTGGAACTCTCTCCCCAGAAGGCTCACCTGTCTCCATATTACGGAGAAAGCTGTGTTTCTCAAAAGCTTATTGTTATATTTTAGGGGTGGAATATTCCAGGACTGGATACCAGAGACTGGTTGAGCTTGAAGCTCAAGAACAATAGTCCACCAGGACTCTGGATGTGACCAATGGGGAACTAATGTTATGTAAATAGCCTACTGTTGGGTGTGTTTGGGTGTGGTTTTTGCATGCTATTTAAATAGGGCTATTGCCCTGAGGTTTCAGTCTTGTATCTGCTGAATCATTTAAAAAAGTAGAGCTGTTCACTGCAATGCATCTTGAACCCACTGGGGACAAAGATGGGATCCTGTTGAGTGAGCCTACCACCCATCTGCACTGCACCGCAAACTGAGCTCCAGTGCCACGCACATCGCACTGCAACCGGGGCAATGGCTGCCACTCCAGGACTACTTCCAGAGTTCAACCCCACTCACCCAGAGCAATGGGAGGCCTGGGTGGAATACCTGAAGTACTTCATGGAGTTCCAGGGAATTGAGGGTGCCGCCAAGAAGAAGGCACTGCTGTTCAGTTCTTGTGGAATCACCACCCTGAAGCTAGCCCAGGGCCTCATCACACTGACCACGTTGCAGCTCACCAACCACTTCACACCCCAGCCCACCCGACTGGCTTGCTACTTCAATTTCTTTGAGTGGAATCAGAGGCCCAACAAATTGGCCTCTGACTATGTTGCCACCCTGCGCTGACTGGCTCTTTGTTGCGAGTTCCAGAACACTGAAGAAGACCTCCTCGACCATTTCATGTTCAGGCTTCGGGATGAGAAGCTCGGTCACCACCTCATTGGCCAAGAGGACACAAACCTCAAAAAGGTGATGCGAGAGGCCGCAGCATTCGAGAAGTCCTGGGAGACTGGCAACCAGAAGACTGACCGCCATGCTACTGCAGTGCACCACGCCGCCTTTTCCTCAGCCTCCAACATGTCCAAAAGTGAGGAAGTCCTGCACATGCATCGCCCAGCCTGTCACGGCACTCACACACCCGCAACAGCTTGCGCCGGTGAACCTGCCACCTCAACACCCTGTGCCAGCTGCGGGGAGCCCCACGAGTGGAGATCCTGCCATTTCCGAGACGCCATGTGTCGAAGCTGTGGAAAGGTTGGCCATATCGCCCATGCCTGCCGTTCCAAGGGGACCCTGAGGTGACAGTGCACCCATCTGAAGTCTGTGCATGCCATGGAACTGCACACCACCTCCATCCAGCTGCACCAGGTACTTCACTTGCCCCAGGACACCCCCGATAAAATTAAAGTGACTGTTTTAATTGAGGGAGCCCCTTGCATGATGGAGCTAGACACAGGGTCCTCCATTTCCATAATCTTGGAGGACACCCTCCATAAGCTCTGCCCGAATGGGGGCCCTCACCTTAGTCCGGCCGGTTTCACCCTACGGAACTTCCAACAGAATGAAGTGGCCATGAAAGGCATGGGGAAGTTTTGGGTGCAGTACCGGAATTTTGAAGGGCTCTTGGACTTGCTGGTAGTGGGAGGGAGTCACATGAATTTACTTGGACTAGCATGGTTCACGCCCTTGGGGTTCCAAGTCACGGGAGTGCACCAAATTGCCCAAGATTTTCAGCGGGTGTGTGATGAGTTCCTGGCCATCTTTGATGGGATGCTCAGTTGCTACACAGGACACCCCCCATCTCCCTCCAGCTCAACCCAGAGGTGTGGCCCATATGGCTGAAGGCCCGGCACGTCCCATTTGCACTGAAGCCTAAAACTGATGAGGAGCTGGATCATTTGGTGGACCAAGGGGTTTTGGAACCAGTCTCACGTGCCCTTTGGGAAACCCTGATTGTCACGCCCATTAAGCCCAATAGGGACGTCCGCATCTGCGCGGTCTATAAATGTACCATTAATAAGGCACTGCGGGACTACGCCTACCCAGTCCCGATAGTCAGCCATGTCCTGGCCTCCATGGCAGGCGCCAAGATTTTCAGAAAGTTAGACTTGGCCCAGGCCTAACATCAGGTCCCAGTGGATGATGTGACAACTGAGGCCCAGACTATCATCACGCACAGGCGCGCGTTCAAGGTGCAGTGGCTACAGTTTGGTGTTAGTGTGGCCCCGGGAATTTTCCAAAATCTCATGGACTCTCTTCTTAAAGGAATCCCCGGGGTCCAGCCTTCCTTTGATGACGTTCTAATTGCCGCCCCCACAGAGGGGGAATTCATCAGCCTGTTGTGTGCCATCCTGCAGTGGTTCCAGTCAGCCGGCCTAAAGGTGAAGCGGGAGAAGTGCCTCCTGGGTGTTCTTTGGGTCGAGTTCCTGGGGCTCTCTGTAGATGCTGAAGGCATCCATCCGGCCCCAGACAAGGTTCATGCCATCATCAATGCCCCTGCACCCACTTCCAAGCAGAAGCTACAGGCTTTCTTGGGGCTCCTGAACTTTTACCATTCCTTCTTGCCCCATAAAGCTGTGCTGGTGGAGCCGCTGCACCACCTTCTCAACAAGAAGGCCCCGTGGGTCTGGGGCCGACAACAAGCCACTGCATTCAGGGCCATGAATGGTCACCTCCAACACAGTCCTGGCCCATTTCAATGAAAAGCTACTGGTCGTGCTTGCGACGCTTCTCCGTATGGGGTTGGTGTCGTCCTTGGCCACCAGCTGCCGGACAGTAGGGAAGTCCCCGTGGCATATTACTCCCGCACCCTGTCTTTGGCTGAGTGCAACTGTGCACAAATCGATAAGGAGGCGCTGGCCATCATTGCAGGGGTCAAGAAATTCCACAACTACCTCTATGGGTGACCATTCACCATTATGATGGACCACAAGCCTCTGCTGGGACTTCTTGCCACAGATTGCCAAAAAACCCAGATGCTCTTGCCTCGAGTACTTTGTTGGTCCATTTTCCTTGCAGAGTATCAGTACTCCTTCCACCACCGTCTTGGGAAGGTGATGGGACATGTTGACGCCCTCAGCCGCTCGCCGCTCCACTCCCTTGATCCAGACCTGGCTCCTGTGCACCAGGTCTTGCTCGTGGAGGAGCTTCCCGACCACCCTCTGCACATTGCAGACATTTCCTGCCACACTGCGAAGGACCGGATCCTCTCCCATGTTCTACACTGGGTGGGGAGGGGCTGGCCCACCAGCTAGGTGGGCCCAGACTTTGCAGCCTTCTCATCCCCTGGGACAAGCTCTTGGCTCACAAGGGGTGCCTACTGTGGGGCAGTTGGGTAGTGGTTCCTTTTTGACCACCGGGTGACCCTGAGTATAACCACCAGCTGCAGCCCCGCTGAGCTCCTCATGGGCAAATGCCTAACTACTCGACTGGACAGACTGCACCCGGACCGAGCCCCAAAGCATCACCCATCACCGGAGAGACAGGAAGCGCCCAGAGGATTTTTCCCAGGTGACCTTGTCTATGCATGGAACTTCTCCACTGGTCCTGCCTGGGTTCCTGCCAAGGTCATCAGAGTCACCAGCCCCCTCTCATACAAGGTCTCTACCAACAGTGGACAGATCCTGTGCAGGCACATCGACCAGCTTCACTGCCGTCTCCTGCTGGAGGTAGCCAAACTAGCGCCAACACTGTCTGAGCCAAGATGCTCTCGGCAGGAAAGGCACAAGCCAGCGTACCTTGAGGACTATGTATGTTAAGGTGTTTGGGAACTTAGGGGGGAGAGGTGTTATGTATTAAGACTGGAATATTCCAGGACTGGGTACCAGAGACTGGCTGAGCTTGAAGCTCAAGAACAATAGCCCACCAGGACCCTGAAGGTGTCCAATGAGAAATTAATGTTATGTAAATAGCCTATTGTTGGGAATTGGGTGTGTTTGGGTGTGGTTTTTGCATGCCATTTAAACAGGACTGTTGTTCTGAGGTTTCAGTCTTGTATCTGCTGAATCACTCAATAAAGTAGAGCTGTTCACTGCAATGCGTCTTGAACCCAGTATTAAACACTTATGCTACAATAAAGTTTGTTAGTCTTAAAGGTGCTACTGGACTTTTTACTATTTTGCAGCAACAGACTAATATGTCTAACTCCTCTGGATCTATATCCCCTTCTGTTGCTGTCTTCCACCAGCAGGTGAAGATTTGGTCTGGCATTCCCTCAGTAATCCCTCTGTCCTGCCCTATGTTTTTTTTTTTTTTTTGGTAAACAAATTTTATTTTCTCAGGAATACAACATATAAAACATTTCATTCTATCAATTGTCTACCCCATTCCCAGTTCCTCCCCTCCCTCCAATGGCTTCCCACAATGCTTCCACCCCTGCTCCAAATTACTTCATATCATCAACAATATCAGTTTTTCATCATTACAATCTAAAGATAACATCGTTTGACTTAATATTGATCTAAACATATTAAGTTTTGTTTCACATCCCAGTTCTTTTCCAGATAAATTTTAAAATCATTCCATTCTCCAAAAAACTCATCGTCTTCTTTGTTATTCAGTTTTTTTGTAATCTTATCCATTTGTGCCATGAACAGAACTTTTTGTATCCATTCTTCAACCTCTGGTACCTTTTCTGTCTTCCAAAACTGAGCATAAATCATTCTCGCTGTCACTATCAGGTACCAGAGTAAAGTTTTTTTAGTCGTATTGACTTCTTCCATTTTGAGTCCCAAAAGCAGAATTTCCGGTGCTTTTTTAAAAGAACATTTCAGTATTTTTTGCATTTCATTGTGGACTTTTGTCCAAAAGTCTACAGCTTTCTCACAAGTCCACCACATATGATAAAATGAGCCCTCATGCCTCTTACATTTCCAGCATTTGTTTGACCTATTTTGATTCATATTTGCAATCTTCTTAGGTGTCATGTACCACCTATACATCATCTTATAACAATTTTCTTTAACATTAGTACATGTCGAGATCTTAATAGAGTTTTTCCACAAATATTCCCAAGTTTCCATATCTACTTCCTTATTCATATTAATAGCCCATTTTAACATTTGTTCTTTAACAGTTTCATCTTCAGTATACCATTTTAACAACACCTTATACATTTTAGAAATATTTTTTCCTCCTCCACTCTCCCATACCTTTTCAATTTCATTTTTTTCCTCTCTAAAACCATAGTTTTTTTTGTCAGATCTAAAAAGATCATAAATCTGCATATATTTCAACCACTCATATTCATATTCAATTTCATTCTGCTTTTTCATTACCCACTCTGTTCCCTCTTTTTTAATTAAATCTCTATATGGCAACCAGTCTCTACCTCGCTGTCTTGAGTAAGATATCAACACTTCTACTGGTACAATCCACAATGGTCTTAAGTCACTCTGGTACTTCTTATATCTTGTCCATACCATATACAAAGCTTTTCTCACCAAGTGAAGTTTAAAAAAACTGTCCATTTTTATCTTGTCATACCATAAATATGCATGCCAGCCAAATCTACAATCATGCCCTTCCAACCCCAACAATCTGTCATTTTCAAGCTTCACCCATTGATCCATCCATGTTAGACAAACCGCTTCATAATATAGTCTAAGATTTGGCATTTGTAGACCTCCTCTTTCTTTGGCATCACAAAGTATTTTCATTTTGATCCTTGGTTTCTTGCCTGCCCAAACAAATTTTGACAACTCTTGTTGCCACTTGGCCAACAAATCCGTTTTATGCAGAATTGGTATTGTTTGGAACAGGAACATCAAACGTGGTAGGACATTCATTTTTATAACTGATATTCTTCCCATCAGTGATAAGTTCATTTTATCCCATTTCTTAAAATCTTGAGTCAGCTTAGTCCATAATTTCTCATAATTATTCTTATATAGGTCTATATTTTTTGCCGTTAATTCAATTCCAAGGTATTTTGTTTTTTTAACTACTTCACATTGTACCAGTTCTTGTAGTTCCACTTGTTTTTGTTTGATCATGTTTTTACATATAAGTTTTGTTTTATTCTTATTTACGTAAAAGCCGGCCAATTCTCCAAACTCCTTTATTTTTTGAAAAAGCAATGTCAATTTTTCTGTTGGGTTTTCCACCATAAACATTACATCGTCTGCAAATGCTCGATATTTGTATTGGTGTCCTTTATGTGTCAAGCCCTTTATTTCTTGATCGTACTGTATTTTTTGTAAAAGTATTTCCAATACCCAGATAAATAATAACGGTGATAACGGACAACCTTGCCTTGTTCCTTTCTGTACTTTGAAGTTATCTGTCAGTTCTTTATTCACATTTATTTTAGCTCTTTGTTCAGAATAGATAGCTTCAATACAATTTCTAAAATGTTGTCCCGCTTCAATCTTTTCCATCATCTGGTGCATAAAATTCCAATTAAGATTGTCAAAAGCTTTTTCTGCATCAACAAACAGAAAAGCTACTTCTTTTTCTGGGTGCTTTTCATAATATTCAATTGCGTCCATTACTATTCTTACATTGTCTCTAATCTGCCTTTTGGGTAAAAAGCCCGCTTGATCTTCAGAAATTACCGTTTGTAAATAGTTTTTCACCCTTTCTGCAATAATTTTTGCAAAGATTTTATAATCGTTGTTCAAAAGAGATATTGGCCTGTAGTTCTTTACATTTGTTGAATCTTGTCCTTCCTTTGGAATCAAAGAAATAATTGCTTCTTTCCATGAGTCCGGCACCTTTTTGTTTTCTCTTATTTCGTTGGTTAAAGCTTCCAGGACCGGGGAAATTTCTTCTTTCATCTTTTTGTAGAATTTCGCTGTAAATCCGTCCGGCCCAGGCGCCTTCCCCAACTTTGTCTCTTCTATTGCCTTCATCACTTCTTCTTTTTGAATTGGACCATTTAATAAATCTTTGTATTCCTTACTTATTTTTGGTAGTGGAATCTCCTTTAAATATGTTTTAATCTTCTCAAGATCAACTCTAGTTGTTTGGAATAGTTTAGCATAATACTTGAAGAAACATCTCTTTATTCCATTAGGATCAACGAACTCTTTTCCATCTTCTATTATTTTGGTTATCATTCTTCTCTCTCTTCTAGCCTTAAGTTGCCAAGCTAAGTATTTTCCCGGTTTGTTCGCCCCTTCAAAAGATTTCTGTTGTAACTTCTTTAAATTCCAATACATTTCCTGATTCCAAGTCTCATTCAGTTGTTCCTTCAGCAACTTTAATTCTTTAATAATTTGCTTTTTTCCAGGCTTCTTTTTTAATTCCTTTTCTTTCTGAGCAATTTTTTCTAACACTTCTGTTTGTTTTTGAAGTTTTTCCTTTTTTTGCTTCACGTTTTGCGAGATGAGAATTCCTCTCATCACCGCTTTATAAGCATCCCATACAATCTGTATCGGTGTTTCTTTATTTAAATTTTGTTGAAAGAATTGTTTCGTTTCTTCCTTTAACATCTCAATTACTGTTTTCTTATCCAACAAGTCTTCATTAATCCTCCACAGAAAGGGTTTTTTCCTTTCTGTGGAACTCCATACCACCGGATTGTGATCTGAATTACATCTTGGCAAAATTTCAGTCTTATGTGTTTTCATTGATAATTCTTCAGACATCCAAATCATATCAATTCTGGAAAAAGAGCAATGTCTATTGGAATAAAAAGTAAAGTCTTTCTGCATCGGGTTCCATTTCCTCCAAACATCTTCTAATTTTTCTTGCTTAACTAATTCAAAAAAATTCTTTGGCAGTTTTCCGCTGAATTCGTTGTCCTTTTGTGGTTTTCTGTCTACACGATCTATTGTCCCATTAAAGTCTCCGGCCATAATAACTTGCTCATAAGTCAATTGTTGTAATTGGTCAGTTATATCCTTAAAAAATTTTTCCTTTGCTCCATTGGGTGCGTACACGTTGATCAACAATGTTTTTTTCTGCTGAATCATTAATTCCACACCCACGTATCTGCCATCTATGTCCTTAAAAATTTCTGTAGGTTGTAACTCCTTCTTCACATATGTCACAACTCCTTTTTTCTTGTTTGAGGCCGCAGAACAAAATTCAATTCCAAATAAAGCATTCTTTAAATATTTTATATCCTGTTTTCTAATATGTGTTTCTTGCAAGCATATCACGTTGCATTTCTGTTTCTGTATCCAATGATTGATTCTTTTCCTCTTGTTTGGTGAATTTAATCCATTAACATTCCATGACAACAATTTGTACTCCATTATGCGTTTTATTTTAAAGTTCTCCAAAGACGTCCGCATTGTCCGCCTTAAATTTATAAAAGTCCATCATCGATCTGATCTGAATCCTCCCACCTTGATACGTAAAGGATAAACCTTGTGGAATCTCCCATCTATATCTGATGCTCAAAGCTCTGAGTTTGTCCGCCAAGGATTTATACCTTTTCCTGTCTTGCAGTATTGTTCTTGGGAGTTCTCTCATCACCATAATTTTGTTTCCCTCTATTTCAAAAGGGACGGTGAATTGCTTCTTGAATATCTCCTCTGTTGTTGATCTTGTTACAAATTGTACAATTACATCCCTTGGTAAATTCTTCTTTTCTGCAATTCTGGAGTTCACTCTATAAATCAAATCAAAGTCTGAGTCCATTGACCCTTCCTCCTCGCCCAGAAAAGCCGTTATCACTTCCATCATTTTTTCTTTTAAGTTCTCATTCTCTGTTTCCTTAATGCCTCTGAATCTCAGATGAGTCTGCATCCTTCTGAACTCCATCATTGTCTCTGATCTTGTAATTTGTTGAGTCAAAGAATCTTGTTTCTCTTCTATTTTTTGTATCTTCTCCTCTGTCTCTGTAGTCTTGGTTGCATTTGCTTGAACATCCTTCTTAACTCCTTCCATTTCTTGCTTGATTGAAGTTATTTCTGTAGTAACCAGTTCCTTCAATGCTGTTATGTTCTTCTCTTGGACTTCTTCTAGATGTTTCAGATGAATCTGAGTTTGCTTCTCCAGTTGGTCCCCCAATGTTTTTTCTATCTGCTCCCCCATGGCTTGTATTGCCTCTGTCATTCTCTTCTCCATTGCTTCCATGGAGGCCTGCATCTCTTTTTTCTCGCTTTACCTTGTCATTTTGGGGGTTGAAGTAGATCCAATCCTAGGTCTCACAACCGGTTTAAGTTCTGGGTCTGAGTCGGCTCTTTTCTTGCCTCTCCTGGTCTCCGTCTTGGCGATTTCTTTCCAATTCACAGATTCGCAAAATAAAGCACTCTTCTAGATGATAAGATTTAGTCCTCCATGCCTCTCTGTTTACGCTTTCCAAAGACCCTTAGAAATATATTAAAAAAGCAAATTTAGTTGAAGTCCTCCTCAAAATGTCGGGCGCAACTTCTCTATGGTAATTTCATGTAGAGTAGGTCAGATTGGTATTTTGCAGGCCCTTCCTTCCGCATAAAACTCACTTCCGGTCCGGCACCTTTAAAAGTTCCACTGTCTTCCTTTCGCTAATGCCCGTCTAGGAATTCAACTTCCTGGATGTTTCACACGGACCTCTTTCTTTGTGACACCAGCCTGCTCTTCCCACGCTATTGTTCGTGAGTTTCGATTTTACAGTTGCGCACACGGCTCCATCTTCACCACAGGAATGTTAAACAATAAGCGTTTTTACAGTTTTTAAAGGCTTCAATCAACTTTTTTCTCTCCGGAATCGGATTTCTGGGATTTACTATTCATTTTCCGCTCAACCGCTTAATTCAAATTGACTCCAAACTCAGTTCAGGTAAGCGGCACGTTTTTGTTATCTAGCACGTTCAAAACGGGTTTCGCATTGTTTCTTTTAACTCACAGTTGTTGTCCTTCTTCAAAGAGGTCGGCTGACGAAGAATTTATGCCGGTAATCCGGCTCGATCGGCCACTATAGAGTTGCTTGGCACTTGCCTTCTTCGTGGGAGGAGGTCAAAGCCCAATTCAGCTTCTTCCGAAGCTGGATTACGCCAACCTCACACTCCCTCTAGGGCGCTGCTGCCTGCTTGTCCCCCCCCCTCGCTGGGGAGTGATGCGTTGGGCTGTGTATTGCCCAAACTGTCAAAAGTGGCCGTCGCTCGCTTCGCACGATCGCGAAACGCTTCAGTCCTCCATCTTAGCCAGACCGGAAGCCGCCTGTCCTGCCCTATGTTTTAATTGTTTTTATTTTTCTGTGTGTGTTTGTATGTGTATTTTAACTTTGGTTTTAATTCTTTTACTGGTGTGTTTTTGTTTGGTTTTACTGGTTTTTAAGATGCGCTTTCATTATGTTTTGTTTTTAATTTGTTAGTTGCCTGTGTGGTCCTGACACAGGCAGAAAGGAGCAGTATAAATGTTGTAAAATAAATTTTAAAATACATGATTGTGCCTAGGGATGGGCACAAATAAGTTCACGTACTGAAATTCATGGCAGATCAACCAGCACGAACTTTCCATGAACTTTCAAGCAGTTCATGCTTGTTCATAAATGGATACATTTCCAGATAGACTGTCTCTGCTCAAACAAATGTTTACCAAACTTCAAAACAACAAAGCACCTTCAAAGCAAGGGGGGGGCAGAATTCTCCAAGCTTGTGAACACCAATAGGTTCCCTGTGCTTTTGGTGTGTGTAGCTTGCAACTCTGAGCCTGAGCCTAACATTTTCCCCAAAAGCAGTTTCCTGGGGACATCTTCTGGGGGGACATAACTCAGACCCCCCCCAAAGTCCAAAGTACGCATAACTTGGAGGGCATGTAGAGGAGCATCAGAGGGAGGTCCACTGCAAGTCTGATGCCTCTAGCTTGCACAGGGACCATTCTATACACTCCTGAACCTGTGCCTGTCAAAATGACCACCTGTCATTTCTATAGAAAGCACTTTACTGGGGGAAACTTTGGGGGGGTGCATAACTGGGACCCTGTAAATCCAATCCTCACCAGACTTGGAGGGCAAGTAGGGGAGAGTCAGATAGAGATCCCCTACAAGTTTGGTGTGTGTAGCACACAGGGGGCATTCTACCGCATCATGAACCTAATGAACCAAACCAGTTCATTTGGCAGCTAAAAGTTTGTGATGGTTTGTGGTTCAAGAACTGGGCATGCCACAAACCATGAACTGAACTGCATTTTCCCAGTTTGTGCCCATCCCTAATTGTGCCTTGGTGCCCCCCCCCCAGCAGATAATGTTCTCCTAAGCCCTTGAAGTAACTTTTTCTGGAATTTAGTTCTAGTAGCACACTTAGTTCTCTCCCAACAGGCAGCTTGGCAAATCACAGGATAGGTCTTAACTCTCCTTACAGTTCTTTTTGCATGCTCATTGGTCTTACTTCTCCAACCCTTCTCTGTAGGAGGAGGAGGAGGAGATTGGATTTATACCCCACCCTTCACTTGGAGTCTCAGAGCGGCTTACAAACTCCTTTCCCTTCCCCTCCCCACAACAGACACCCTGTGAGGTGGGTGGGGCTGAGAGAACTCTGACACAAACTGCTCTTTTTCAAGGACAGCTGTGCCAGAGCTTGTGACTGACCCAAGGTCACATCAGCAGGTGCAAGTGGAGGAGTGGGGAATCAAACCCGGTTCTCCCAGATTAGAGTCCGCACACTTAACCACTACACCAAACTAGAGTAACCAACCTCAGGTTTCTCCCAGAATTACAACTAGGGTTGCCAGTTTCCAGGCTATGATGGGCCATCCCCTACCACTGCACCCAGTTGCCTGTCACCAGTGGTGGAAGCAAAATATGTCATTTCTAATGTCATTTCGAGGTGAAAGCTAGAGCAGAAATTTATGGATTTCCTAAAGCACTGAGGAGTAGTTGTGACATCACTTCTGTGTTTCACCTGGAAATGACATCAGAGCATCAGTGATAGCATTGCTTTGCTCTGGCCACAGCATTTGCAATGGCTTGGCAACTCTACAAACTACAGAGTCCAGTTCCCTTGGAGGAAATGGCAGCTCTTCTGAGCTCCCTCCACTCCTCAAATTTCACCCTTGCCAGACACCATCCAAAAATCTCCAGGAATTTCCCAAGCTGGAGTTCTCAAGCCTACTTTGCTATCAATTATAACAACAGCTGCAGGCCAGGCTAGGCGTCTGTTGAGTTATACTACAATTCCCAGAATTCTTAAGACTTTATTCCTGCCAGTATGAGTTTTGTCTGTCTCCTATCCTGGAGAACCAGTACTTGAAAAAGATTCTGCAGCTAGTGCCAGAATGCAGCAGCCAGGCTGCTGATGGGTATCCCCATGTGGGAGCACAGTCTAGCCAGTAATGAAAGTACTGCACTGGCTTCCAATAGCATACCAGATTTGTTTCAAGGTGCTGGTTTTAACCTTTAAAGCCCTATATGGTCAGGGTCTTGCATACATGAGGGACCACCTTCATTCACTACATGTTCCCCGGAGAGCACTGCGTTCAAGGGTGCAAAACTGGTTGGCCCTTCCAGGCCCCAGGGACATCAGACTGGCTGCAACCAGAGCCAGGACCTTCTTGGTGGTGGCTCCACTCTGGTGGAATGAGCTCCTGGAAGAGATCAGAGCCCTGCAGGACCTTTTACAGTTCCACAGGGCATGTAAAACGAAGCTCATCCACCAGGTGTTCAACTAGGAGCCGCACCATACACCGAGGAGTGTCCCTGTCTCCTGGGTCTTACTGTCTTGTCCTCAGCCATACTGGTGTGAAAGAATAGCCCTTCAACAATCACCCAAGTTACATTATAAAGAATTGTTGCTCTTTACTTTACATGTTCCAGCGTTTTATATGTTTTGAATGATTGTTAATTTTAAGTTATTTATATGTTTGCTGATGTTTTAACTATATCTGTTTTTATGAATGTTGTAAGCTGCCCTGAGCCCGCCTCAGCGGGGAGGGTGGGGTAGAAATCTTATTATTAATAATAATAATAACAATAACAACAACAATAATAATAATTCACAAATAGACTCCTGGAAGGTCCAGTCCTGTTCATTGTAGATTTTGTCATAGAAGGCAAAGCCTAGTCACCAGAACTATAATGTGGGTCACCTTCCTTTTTTTTGGTGGGGAAGGGGAGTCTGAGTTTTCAAATATAGATTAGAGAGGGGAGATAAGGGGGGGGGTGCCTTCTTTTCAAGTACCTCAGTTTTTCTTGTTCCCCCTGTCTTGTTTCCTTTTCATTTTCCTAGCTATCCTGTCTTTTTCTTTCATTTTCCCTCCCTGCATGTCAGTCACTTTCTTGCTTCATTCCTATTTCCCCTTCCCTCATTTTTAGTCTTGTTTTTGTTTCTAAAAGTTCAGAGGTGGAGGCTGTGCTGGCTGCTTGTGTAGTAGGGAAATAAAGCTCAGAATAAACCAGGAACAGGGTTCCTTTTTCTCTTAAATTCATTACGGAAAAGGAAACAGATATTTTTATCATTGTGATGAAGCTATCAGGTTATGTATTATCAAGCAAACATAACACAATACCATTCATATGGATCTGAAGATATCCAGCACTCAGGGCTAAACCAAATATTGCAATGCAACTCTGTGTAATGATATTCTGATGGTGCTTCTCACTCACAGTATAGAGTTACCGATCTTTACATGGGGCTGGGAATTACAACTGATCTCCAGACTACAGGCATCAGTTCCCTTGGAGAAAATAGCAGTTTTGGAGGGTGGACTGGGCAGCATTATACCCTGCTGGTGTCCTTCAGCTCCCCAAATTCCACCCTCCCCAAGCACCATCACAAAATCTCTGGGAATTTCCCAATCCAGAGTTGGCAACCCTACTTATAGAGGACCCTGGGGGTGGAAAAAATTGGGAGTGGGGAAGAGTGACTGCCCATTTTCACTGCCTGTTTATTTTCTGCTGACCCCACACACACTTGATTTCTAGAGCCACGCTTATCTTGCAAACTTTGGTCTGGAACACGATGGGTGAGGGAGGAATTTGGGAGTTTCAGTGGGAAATGGGATGGCAGGAAATGGTTCATCTCTCTCTCCCCCTCTCCTGGAGAGCCAGTTTGGTGTAGTGGTTAGGAGTGTGGACTCTAATCTGGGAGAACCGGATTTGACTCCCTTTACATGCAGCTGCTGGTGTGACCTAGGTCAGTCATAGGTTCTTTCAGAGCTGTTCTCTCAGGAGCAGTTCACGAAAGAGCTCTCTCAGCTCCACCTACCTCACAGGGTGTCTGTTGTGGGGAGGGGGAGGGAAAGGGATTGTAAGCCACTCTGAGACTCTTTCAGGGAGTGAAGGGCGGGGTATAAATCCAATCTCCTCCTCCTCCTCAATCCACCCCTCATAAGGATGCTTTTCAAGAGGGGAGAAGCAGCTGTCTAACATTACACATAGCTGCACTGTAGTATTTGTTTTAGCCATTAGAGTCACTAGTTGATGAAGAGCACATATTGAGTGAGTATAAGCATCCTGCAACTAATTATTTCCTCAGCCCCATGGGAGCTTCATGAGTATAGTCTTAAGACACCAACAACAGAAACAGCCATTTTAAAAGCTCCCACTTAACCCTCATTGAATAGGTTTCTGACAGTGTGAAAAGTACCATGTTCTTTTCATGGGTAAAATGTGTTCCAAAGATTACACACAGCCAGTGTGGACAGCAGAAAAAGGCACCCAAGGCTGTGATCAGATGTGCAGTTTGATCCATTGCTGTTCGTTTCCAGATTTAAAATGCATGATCAGACAGCAACATCTGTCTGTTGTGCCCCAGTCATCTGACCCCCCCCCCCCCCTTACTGCATGTTTCTTTGATACCTGTGAAAGTCTGGTCCTTTTTGGCTGAGCTGGTTTCAAACCGGATTTCCTGTTGTCTGATCGCTCTGTTGTGCACCAAAGCTGTCAGGCAGGTCTGACTAGTCTTGTTTTCCAGCTGCCTTTTTTTTACTGGTTAGCAATGTATGCATAACTGCATATTCACACCTCTCTCTCCCTCTCCCACAGGGGCTTCTCAAAACTGTGCTTTCTCTATAAAAACTTTCAAAGAAAGACACCTCTGTACTTCAGCTTTTTTCTGTGCTTTGGGGAAGGGGTTAATTGAAAAAAATAGAGAGGGAGGATGGCAGTGAACTATATGTCCCAGTAGGCTCATCAGCGCTTGGGCACGTGCTCAAAGGACAAACTTTTTAAAAATTGGCTCACAGCCCCACTCCCTGCTCAAGGATGGGGTGAAAGCATTTTGAAGAGTGCACAATTATCTGTTACAAAAAAACCCTGCACGTCTGACTGCAGCCCAAGATGAGTTTTGGTTTCAGAGGGTAGCTGTGTTGGTCTGCATTAAAAGACCTAGATCCGAGTCCAGTAGCAACTTAGAGACTAACAAGATTCAGAGAATAAGCTTTAATAAGAGTCAAAGCTCCCTTAGAATTGGACAAAGACAGCTTTGACTCTCAAAAGCCTATATCCCACTGTTGGCTCTGTTGTAATGTGATTTTTACAACAGAGCCAATATTGGCTCCATGATGCAATCTGAGAACATAAAAATTGGGGTGGGGCGTACAGATGCTTCTACCTGCATGTTGTAGTCACAAACAGAAAAGAGCCAGTGTGCATTTGGGAGGCACAAAATTCCCATTGCACATGTAATACAAAGTCACCCTGTTGTTCCCCAGTAAACACAAGGACCTTTAATTTATAGATGGAGCTTTAAGTGTGAATGACTGCCTGCTTCTGAATACAGCTATGAATGGCATGAGTTGTGTTCCAGAGATTATACACAGCCCTCCTTTATATGTCTCCATCCCTTGATCAAGGCCTGATAAGCTACAATTTTTGGACCAGATCCACAGCTGGTATAAAAAGGCTTCACTTCATCAGTCCAATGGGAGCTCTAATAGTTTACACCAGAGGAAGATGTTGCCTGGATTTTCTTTTATAGATTTCCCCTCAGAGGAAAGGGTATAAACAAGAGCACAAAGATGGATTTCATGCCACGATAGGAGAGTAGGAATGTGAGCAGGCCTTTTCTGTCTCTTCTTCATCTGCTCACAGAGATATGCTTTCACTGAGAAAAACTTAATATAAACGATGTCAGCCTGGACCAAGATTAATTTGACTAAATTTGCTGGCAAACAAATTACACCATAGGCAGTGGAGAGAACTGGGAAGGGAACTGTGGATGCAGGCAGCACACACATGTCTGTCATTGAAATGCAGGAGCAGTTTTCTGCCTCATCTCTTGTTATAGACAAAGAGGAAGTCCTGTAGAAAGGGGATGAGGGGGGTGTGGTGGGGGAGAGAAGTTCATTTCCTGTTGTGTCCTCCTGCAGGAGGAAAGCTGGTTAATGACCAGAAACTACATACCATCAATCTTCTCATTTCACAAACAGATGGAGCATGGAAAATTCTATTTCTCCCCCTAAGGCAAAACTCTTGCCAGCAGCCCCCAGGGGGGCTGCAGAGTCTAAATATAATAAAACTATAAACCTGTAGTCTTGATTGACTCAGTGGGTTCTTGAATCCCCCCTTCTTCCTCTTCCAAAAAGAAGTATTCTTGCTTGTACTGTTAAAATCCCCCCCTCCTGATTTGCAAATATATAACATATTCATTATTAGCCTGTCCATTCAGTGCAATAATAGCGTTGGATAGACAGGGTACTAATCCTGCTAATTTAATCTGACTGAATTGTGGGATTAGACAGCACTTGTGAAGGCCAGTGAAGACATGGTAGTTATTATTGTCACTGTTAAATTTTGCAAGTACATTTGCAATTCAGCAACAAAAAAGGAACAAATGTCTGTGCGTGTCTGTCGGGGTTTCTTTGTCTCTCTGCATTGTTCTTCCTCCCTTCAGCACTCAGTTCACTTTGTGGTCGCTGTTTTCCCGAGTTTTCTGAGAGTGCTTTTGTGCCAATTTCCCCCTCGTTTTGCTTCCAAACCTAAGGTAATTCAAAAGTGTACAGATTCCCTTGGATCCCCCCCCACTCCTCTGCCCACAATGAGGTCGTTCTGCCCAGTCTGCACCTTCCATCATCCTCCCACCTTCACCAGTATACAAACTCCATTTCCCCCTTGTTTTTAATTTTTTATTTTTTTTTCACAAGCAGCATGAGTCTAGCGATACAAGACTATCGTTACTCTCAGATCGCTGGATTAAAATAAATTAAAATGCTGGGGGGGGGGGTTTAAAAGGAGCTGTATGAGGTTTAGTTCCCTGCTGGTATTGACTTGAAAGGGGGATTATAGAGGAAGCAAACAGCAGCATCCCCAGTGCAAAAAAAATAAATAATAAAAAAAATCAGTGCTGCATGCAAACAAAATAAAGGAGGAGGGAAGAAATGAGATGTAAAGAGAGATGGACACTGGGATGGGAAATCTAAAGCTTTGGAAACATTTTCCCTTTCATGCTTTAGTGAACAAAGTTTGGGGGGGGGGCATTTTGGCAGGTTCCAGAAGTCTAACATTAAAATGGGGGCTAAGGCACATGGACCTTCTGCAAACTATCAAACTTAAGAATCGCTTGGGATCGATCCATTTGGAGGACAGAATGCAATCCACATAGGACAGGCTTTAAAAAACTGCCAAGTGTGCAGAATCAAATTAGAGAATCATACACAGAAAACCACACAAATTTGCAAAAGCTCTCCAGAACTTCTGCCAGAGTACTCCTCCCCCATACAAAGGGCAGCCCTGTGCAAAGCATGGTGGAGGTTCCGCTGACTTTGCACAGGTGTGCACATGCATGCACAAACATATTGCCAACTATCACAGCTTGCAATGCTAGTGTCAGTGGGTTCTACTGTGCATTCTGTACACTCTGCATTTCCCCCCATATTATGAGATCACATGACTCGTTCCCATTTTTGACAGTAGCCAATAACACGGCGGCTGATAACACAGCAGAGAATTCCCTAGTGCTAAGCAATATGGAAAATGGGGCTTTGCAGTTGCTTGTCAGCGCATTCCTTTCTGTTCCCTTTCATTCAATTAACTAATGCTAAAATGCATGCAAAAACCTGAACCATGAGGATTTAAATGGAAGATGCTTGCTGGACGCTACTGTGATAGGGCAATTGCGTGAATTTAATTTTTTAAAAAAATATTTGGATGCCACCCCCCACATGTCACAAGTGACATTCTACCCCGATTTAGAAAAGTGCATTTTTAAAAAATTGTAGCTGCAGAATAAATACACCAGAGGAAAAAGAATGGTGCGTAAGGCAGGCAAAGAATCCAAAGACAAGATTAAAGGCTTACTGCTCTGAAAATCTGCAGTAAGATGTCCATGCATAATGGGCTTTTTTTGTTTATCGCCTGTCTTCCATCATGAAACTCCAGATGATATCCGAACACTGACCAGAACCAGCCTGGCTTAGCTTAAGCAAAGTTGCTGTGTCAGGGGCCTCCAGCTCATAGCTTTGGACACAAACGGTGTGGTTTCTTCATTATCACTATGTTCCAAGTATTACTTAGACTACAGTCTTTTGCATAACTATGGTACTTGGGGAGCTAGTCTCATTGAATACAAGAGGTTTTACTTCTGAGTAAACATGCATTGGACCATTTCCTGTGTTGAACAATAATTATTTTCACTTCCATCAGGAAAATTTCCACTAGTTCCCTATATTCTAAGATCACTGTACCTTCATTGTAGTCCATAATAGTAGATTCTAGTTATTATCCTAGTAAACGTATACATATTTCTATGGACAGAGAATTGTAGTACCAGAATGGAGATGAAGCTTATTTTGTCTATTTTGATGAACTCACAACTCCCATACCCACACATCTCTTTTAAAATGAAAACAACCAGTGTTGCCAGCTAACAGTATGCTGCTATGTAGAGTTATTCCAGGTTAAGCCTACTGATTTCAGTGGAGCAATTCTGCATAGTGTCATGCCGTAAACTGCCTATCAGACCCATTCTGTGTGGCCTGGCTTCATAAGCATTCTCCATTGGCCTCACTGGAAAACCTATCATTGGCTGCGGTCACAAGCAACATTAGCCACGCAAGAGATATGGAAGACAAGCGGAGTTTCCGGTCGCGATCTCACCAGCACATCTGGGAAGCGTAGTGCTTCCATGGCACAACTGAGGCTTCCTGCCGAAAAAGCGCAGCAAAAAACTAGTACCTTGGAGGTACTAGTTTCCAGAAACTGCGGGGCAAGGGCGGGCGTCTGATCGCGTTTCCGGTGGCATCCGGCGCCCGCCCATGTCCCCTTGTGGAAAAGGGTTTTTTTTCCCCCAAGTCTCCGTGGATGCGCACACGCACCCAACGGAGCATGCACATTCGTAGTGTACACAAAAAAAGAAAACCAGTTCGCCGCGCCATGCACTTCTTCATTGCGCGCAGGCGTGTGTTGTGATCGGCACCTCTCCCTACCCACGGAAGCTCCACAGTACCTCCACAGAACCTCCACAGTAGGTCTGATCGCTTTACTGCATGTTAGTTTGCCCCGGGGCAAACAGCCACACTTCTCCTCTGCAGTTTCCTGCCCGTGTGACAGGGGCCATAGATTATTTCTAGGAGCTAGGGGTATAACAAAGTAAAAAAAAAGAATGATGTAATACAGGGTCTGAATGTGTGAAATGAGAAGCTGACCATTCAGATCTCAAGCCCATCTCTGAAACTTACTTGGGATTCTTAGTTAAGCAGTTATGTCTTAGACTGACATCCCCTCTCCATTCTCTCATATGGGAATAATTAATACCAACTTGGTCTACAGGGTTGTTAAAAGGATTACAGAGGTTAAGCACATGGAACACTTTCAGCATTCAAAAAGAGCTATACAGATGCAATTAAATTAGTATTAATGTTAAAAGTCTGCAACTGGGGGAGACAGGGTGTTCCAGGCTCTAAGAAATTGTAGAATTTTAAAACCCACATGGTGTGCCATTCCAGTCATTCAATATTTAGATTACAAGTAGATTTATGGCTCACTGTACTTAAATGGTATGCAGCAGGACATTTTAATGATTTCCCAAAGCTGAAAAAACATAATGTTGTGCTTCCCATATTTTGGTAAAGTCAAACATGCTAGTTTATGAACTCAAATCAGTGGCAATTCTTCACTCATACATTCTAAAGGATTTACTTTTAGAGTATGCAAGAACAAGAGCTGAGACTCTCTCCTAAAGGATCCCACCACTCACGAGTCACCGCTCTGAGCATGATTCCTGATGGGAAGATGGCAAGCATACAGCAGTGACTAGTGAAAACTCATGAGAGACATCTGCCTAAGGGCAGATCACTCTGCTGCATCTCTACATCAGGAGTGGTTGAATCATCCAATAACACCACCTGATCCAGATATATGACAGAATTCTTCATTCCCTACAGATGCTAAGCAGAAGGAGACATGGCCAGAGCTGATCCTGCAGAATTGCAGCATGTGGATGCTGTATATTAGGTAAAGGTAAAGGTTTCCCTTGCTCAAAAGCCAGTCGAATCCGACTCTAGGGTTGCGGTGCTCATCTCCGTTTCCAAGCCGAAGAGCCAGCGCTGTCTGAAGACATTTCCATGGTCATGTGGCCAGCGTGACTAAACGCCAAGGTGCACGGAACGCTGTTACCTTCCCACCGAAGCAGTACCTATTTATCTACTTGCAATTTCTTGCTTTCGAACTGCTAGGTTGGCAGGAACTGGAACCAGAGACAGGAGCTCACTCCATCATGCGGCACTCAGGTCTCAAACTGCTGAACTACCGACCTTCCAGCCTGCAGTTCAGCGTCTTAACCACTTGAGCCACCACAGCTCCCATACTGTATATTAGGAGTTTCTAATTTCTTAAATTCTCATGGTATGCTAGCAGTTATGTCTCGTTTGGGAATGATGAGTATAACTCCACCCCTCACCTACCATGTGAAAATGACCTTAATTTTCAGGAAGAACACATCTCATTTCCTTCCCTAACCGGACTAGCAAGATGCTTCCTTTGCTTTTTCAGGAACCCCCAGGTGGCGGCGGCTGTGGCGGCGGCGGCAGGAGCAGCGGCAAAGTGACAGAACCCCTCCCACGGACCTGAAAAGCTGTTTCTCAGTGAGGAATAAACTGGCACCAGATCATAACACCCAAGAGAACTACATCTGTCTCCTTTAATTATTCTGTGTACATATTAGTGAGTGGATGTGCTTTATGATTTCTATAGCTCAGGCCAGCAAAGCTATAGGAACACCAGATGTGCACAAGCACTCTCCCCAAAGTATAGACAGGCAAAATTTAAATCATGTACACTGTGACGGGGGAGGGAATGTCTTTTATTTCCCCAGGGGGAAAAATAAACATTATATAGATCAAGACTGTTAACAACTCATTCATGTTTATAGCTCTGGAGACTGCAATTTTTGTCTGCCTTGCAGAGTCTGTTCCATCGATTGCTGCTGAAAGTTCAGTTTGTTTCCATCTTTTTTTTTTTCTAAGATGAGAATTTAATGCTCTAGTATTTGAACTCTGCAAGTACTTTTGTGCACATGTGCCACTTTTGAGTAATTCTGTGCCCACCTTTTATTCAAAAAACACTAGAGATATATGCATAAGTGCTTGCAAGATCTAGGGCCAAAATTGTATCTGCATGATTTATTTAGCGCCATCTCCTCCTGAGATCCATTTGATCACAGTACATTATAGCCTAGATCTGAAATCTTATTGATGGATCAAATTCAAGTCTTGTCTGTCATTTCTGCTTTTCTTTGATGTTAACTCCGCTAGACTGGAGTTTCTCTGGAATTATATCAACAATGTTTCCAACTCTCACTGTTCTGTTGTGAGTCTTGTATTACCTAGTTACCTTCCCCCTTAAAGATCCAACTTGAGGAGTAATGAGACCACAGGAGAGTCTTTCATGGAGGTTTAGCCAAAGCTTGAGTATGTAAAATGAATTCAATCAAAAACCAAATGCATCTATTCAAAGAATATGTTAATATATATATTTCCAGATATATTATAATGCCTAAAACATGTGGGGGGGGGGGGGTTGTGATTTTAAATCTATGTATGTTGGCTCTCAGAGTTAAGGCCAATTGATTCCATTTGGCTTCTTCACAAGTAAATCTGCAACGATTTTTCATTCTTTATTACACATTTAAACCACAATCCTGTGTGCAGCTATAAGAGCTTACTGCAAGTCAATAAGACTTAGGCAGGCTTGATTGTATACAGGATACAGGTTTAACTTTCAGAGTTGGCAGTACTGCACCAGGATAGGTTCAGTACAATGTATGTCAATACAATCAACTTTTAAATTACTTTTCTTTTAATTCATTAACTCAGATGGTATTTGGAAAGATGAATTCCAGCAGGTAGGATGGTTACCTGGCCAGGAATAAAACCCTGACTGGCTGCTCCTGGGCCTTTTTCAGAAGTTTAAGCTGCAAAAATCTTGGCAGGTGAAGCTTAGTATGACACCAAGACAAGCGTTACCACCTGGCCATGTCTGCAGATCAAACG